>NW_024500743.1:0-191 GCF_017590055.1 Onychostruthus taczanowskii | reverse complement strand
CACACCTGGGACACACCTGGGGCACACCTGGAACACACCTGGGGCACACCTGGGACACACCTGGGGCACACCTGGGGGAACAAGCGCAGCACCGGGTTGGCTGGGGTCACACCTGGGACACACCTGGGGCACACCTGGGGGAACAAGCGCAGCACCGCGTTGGGTGGGGTCACACCTGGGGCACACCTGGG
>NW_024500742.1:0-952 GCF_017590055.1 Onychostruthus taczanowskii | reverse complement strand
ATACCAGAAAATTTGGGGAAAATCCCAGCAAAATTCCGGGGAAATTCTGGGAAAATTCAGGAAAATTCTGGGAAAACCCCAAAAAATAATGGAAAAATCCCAGGAAAAACCACAAATTCCAGGAAAAAATCCAAGAAAATCCCAGGAAAAAAAGCCACAAAAATTGCAGGAAAAATCCCGGAAAATTCAGAGAAAATTTGGGAAAAAACCCAAAAATTCTGGGAAAAATCCCGGGAAAAATCACAGGAAATATCCCAGGAAAAAACACACTAAAATTTTGGGAAACTTCCAGGAAGAATCCCAGGAAAAACCCCGAAAGCTCTGGAAAAAATCCAGGGAAAATTCCAGTGAATTTCTGGGAAAATTCAGGAAAAATCACATGAAATATCCCGGGAAAATTCCAGAAAAAATCTGGGAAAATTCTGGGAAAAATCCCAGGAAAATTCCAGTGTTTTGGCACTGAGATTTGGGATCAGGAATTTGGGATTTAGGATTGGGAACTGGGATGGGAATTCTGGGATTTGGGATCGGGATTTAGGATTGGGAATTGGAATTTTGGGATCTAGGATTGGGAATTGGGGTTTTGGATGGGAATTGGAATTCCAGGATTTGGGACTGGAAATTCTGGGATTTGGGACTGGGATTACCTTGGATTTGGGATTTGGGATTTTGGGATTTGGGACTTGAGATTTGGACTGGGATTACCTTGGATTTGGGATTTGGGATTTTGGGATTTGGGACTTGAGATTTGGACTGGGATTACCTTGGATTTGGGATTTGGGATTTTGGGATTTGGGACTTGAGATTTGGACTGGGATTACCTTGGATTTGGGATTGGGATTTGGGATTGGGAATTCCAGGGTCTGGGATTGGCATCAAGGGATTTGGGATTTCATACTGGGAATTTTGGGATTTGGGATTGGGTTTTTGGGATTTGGGGATTGGGATCAGG
>NW_024500741.1:846-952 GCF_017590055.1 Onychostruthus taczanowskii | reverse complement strand
AAACAAGGGGGCAGCGCTGCACAAGGAGCTGTATCTGAAACATGGAGCACACAGGGGGTTTTTAGGGGGTTCAAGGATTTTTTGGGGGGGGGGGGCCGGGGGGGCC
>NW_024500741.1:357-532 GCF_017590055.1 Onychostruthus taczanowskii | reverse complement strand
ACAGGGGATTTTGGGGTCCCCTCCTTGACCCCCCCCTGTGCCCCCCAAGTCCTCTCAGGGTGGGGGACACCGGACGCTGCTCTACGGCCACGCCATCCTGCTGAGACACTCTCACAGCGGCATGGTGAGTCTGGGGGGGGCTCTGAGGGGGTTTGGGGGGGGCCACCGGGGTTTT
>NW_024500741.1:0-212 GCF_017590055.1 Onychostruthus taczanowskii | reverse complement strand
GGGGGGCCCCCGAGGGTTCCGGGGGCCCCCCCCCCCAGGTGGGGAGGGGGTTGGTTTTGGGGTCCCCCCCGCGGTTTTTGGGGTGCTGATTTGGGGGGGGTGTGCCCCCAGGTGAGGCGTGCTGGTGGACCATGCACCCGGCGTCCAAGCAGCGCTCGGAGGGGGAGAAGGTTCGGGTGGGAGACGACCTGATCCTGGTCAGCGTGTCCTCG
>NW_024500740.1:0-953 GCF_017590055.1 Onychostruthus taczanowskii | reverse complement strand
CCCAAAAATAGCCACACAAAATATATTAGAAAAGAGATAAAACACCAGAAAATTCCCCAAATCTCCCCAAAAACCTCAAAATTCCCCCCAAAAATTCTTCCAAAATCTGACAAATTCCCCCCCAAAAGATCAAAATTCCCAAAAAAACCCTAAAATTCCCTCAAAATTTCCCCCAGAAACCCCAAAATCCCTCCAAAAAATCCCAAATTTCCCCCTAAAATTCCTCCAAGAAACCCCAAAAATCCCCCAAAAATCCCCAAAAAGCCAAGAATTTTGGGATTTTCACAGGGTTTTGCTGGGAATTTTGGGGTATTTGGGGATTTTTTGGGAATTTTGCAAAATTCCCAAATTTTTGGGGCCCCTCAACCCCAAAATCTCTACCCCAAGCCTTTAAAAATCCCTAAAAAATCAGGACATTTTGGGATTTTTGCAGGATTTTTTGGGATTTTGGGGGGGGGGGGGTTTGGATTTTTTGGGGATTTTTGGGGTTTTGGGGCCCCTGAAACCCAAACCTTTAAAAATCCCCCAAAATTTAGAAAAAATCCCCAAAAATCTGCAAATTCGGGGATTTTCACAGAGGTTTTTTTGAATTTTGGGATTTTTTGGAAATCTTTAAAAATCCCTCTAAAATCCATTAAAAACCAACAAATTTTGGGATTTTTGTGGGATTTTTTTGGTGGGATTTTGGGTTTCTCAACCCAAAATTTGGGTTTTTTGGTGATTTTTTGGAAATTTGGAGGCTCCTCAATCCCAAACCTTTAAAAATCCCTAAAAAACCCCAAAAATCCCTAAAAAAATGATAAAAATCCCTAAAAACTCAGCAGATTTTGGGATTTTCGCGGGGGTTTTTTTTGGGATCTCTGTTTTTTTGGGGAATTTTGGGAATTTTTTTTGGGAATTTATTGGAAATTTTGGGATTTTTGGGGTTTTGGGCCTCCTCAATCCCAAAATCC
>NW_024500739.1:73398-74922 GCF_017590055.1 Onychostruthus taczanowskii | reverse complement strand
GACACCGGGAATGGCCTGGGGACACCACGGGAGCCCCTGGGGCCACCAGGAACCACCCAGGGACACCATGGGAACCCTGGGGACACCAGGAATGGCCTGGGGACACCAAGAACCACCCGGGGCCACCGTGGGAACCCCTGGGGACACCGGGAATGGCCTGGGGACACCGTGGGAACGCCTGGGGACACGGTGGGAACGCCTGGGGACATCATGAACCACCCAAGGCCACCAGGAACCCAATGGGACACCGTGGGAGCCCTGGGGACACCAGGAACCACCCGAGGCCACCGTGGGAACCCTGGGGACACCAGGAACCACTTGGGGACACCAGGAACTGCTTGCCGGATTAACTAAACTCTGGATTAATTGAAGGCAGTTTAATTAATTAGACTGGATTAATTAAACTCTGGATTAATTAAACTCAGTTTAATTAGTGAGACTGGATTAACTAAACTCTGGATCAATTGATGTCAGTTCAATTAATTAGACCGGATTAATTAAGCTCTGGATTAATTAAGCCCAGTCTAACCAGTCCCAGTCTATCCAGATTCCCACGCCCCGCCCACACAATCTGCATAACCAGAGGCTCATTTGCATACACAGGCATAATGATGCAGCTCATTTGCATAATCACACAGAGGCTTAATTACCCCTAACGAAGTTTCAGCCTCCCCCAAACATTCCTGGAATTCCCCGAATTCCCCAAAACTGGGGCAAAATTCCCAAAATTGGGGCAAAAATTCCCAAAATTGGGGCAAAAATTCCCAAAATTGGGGCAAAATTCCTGAATTTTGGGGCAAAAATCCCAAATTTTTTCGTAAAAATCCCAAATTTTGATCAAAAAATCCTCAAATTTGGGGGAAATTCCCAAACTTTGAGGGGAAAATCCCCAATTTTTAAGTGAAAATCTCTAATTTTGATCAAAAAAATCTCAATTTTGGAAGAAAAAATCCCAAATTTTAGGCCAAGATCCCAAATTTTGGGGTGAAGATCTCAAATTTTGAGCAAAAATCCCCAATATTGGGGTAAAACCCCCCAATTTTAGAGAAAAAATTCCTCAATTTTGGGGTGAAAATCCTAATTTTGAGGGAAAATTTCCCAATTTTGGGGCTAAACCTCCCAATTTTGAAGAACAATTTCCCAATCTTGAGGCAAAAATTCCCAAATTTGGGGTAAAAATCTCCAATTTTGAATAAAAATTTTCCAAATTTGAGGCAAAAATCCCCAAATTTTGGGGGAAATGCCCAAATTTTGAGAGAAAAGTCCCAAATTTTGGGGGGAAATGCCCAAATTTTGAGGGAAAAGTCCCAAATTTTGAGGGAAAATCCCCAAATTTGAGGCGAAAATGCCCAAATTTTGAGGGAAAAGTCCCAAATTTTGAGGGAAAATTCTCAAATTTTGGAGGGAAATCCCCAAATTTTGAGGGAAAAGTCCCAAAATTTGGGGAGAAATCCCCAAATTTTGAGGGAAAAGTCCCAAAATTTGGGGAGAAATCCCCAAATTTTGAGGGAAAATCCCCAAATT
>NW_024500739.1:56600-71552 GCF_017590055.1 Onychostruthus taczanowskii | reverse complement strand
CCCTGGGGACACCGGGAATGGCCTGGAATTAATTGAATCCCGTTTAATTAAATAGATTGGATTAATTAAACTCTGGATTAGTTCAACTCAGTTTAATTAGTTAGACCGGATTAACTAAACTCTGGATTAATTGAAGGCAGTTTAATTAATTAGACTGGATTAATTAAACTCTGGATTAACTGAAGCCAGTTCATTAATTAGACTGGATTAATTAAACTCTGGATTAATTGAAGCCAGTTCATTAATTAGACTGGATTAATTAAGCTCTGGATTAATTAAACCCAGTCTAACCAGTCCCAGTCTATCCAGATTCCCACGCCCCGCCCACACGATCTGCATAACCAGAGGCTCATTTGCATACACAGGCATAATGATGCAGCTCATTTGCATAATCACACAGAGGCTTAATTACCCCTAACGAAGTTTCAGCCTCCCCCAAACATTCCTGGAATTCCCCGAATTCCCCAAAACTGGGGCAAAATTCCCAAAATTGGGGCAAAAATTCCCAAAATTGGGGCAAAAATTCCCAAAATTGGGGCAAAATTCCTGAATTTTGGGGCAAAAATCCCAAATTTTTTCGTAAAAATCCCAAATTTTGATCAAAAAATCCTCAAATTTGGGGGAAATTCCCAAACTTTGAGGGGAAAATCCCCAATTTTTAAGTGAAAATCTCTAATTTTGATCAAAAAAATCTCAATTTTGGAAGAAAAAATCCCAAATTTTAGGCCAAGATCCCAAATTTTGGGAGGCAAAAATCCCAAATTTTTTCGTAAAAATCCCAAATTTTGATCAAAAAATCCTCAAATTTGGGGGAAATTCCCAAACTTTGAGGGGAAAATCCCCAATTTTTAAGTGAAAATCTCTAATTTTGATCAAAAAAATCTCAATTTTGGAAGAAAAAATCCCAAATTTTAGGCCAAGATCCCAAATTTTGGGGTGAAGATCTCAAATTTTGAGCAAAAATCCCCAATTTTGGGGTGAAACCCCCCAATTTTAGAGAAAAAATTCCTCAATTTTGGGGTGAAAATCCTAATTTTGAGGGAAAAATTCCCAATTTTGGGGTAAAAATCCCAAATTTTGAGTTAAAATTGACGATTTTGGGGCAAAACCTCCCAATTTTGAAGAACAATTTCCCAATCTTTCCCCTCACCTCTCCCGTCCCGGAAGCGCCGCGCGCGCGCCTTGGCCACGCCCACACCTGCCGGCCCTGCCCAATCAGCACGCCCCCGCCCTCGCGGTCACGTGAGCAGCGCTGTTTCCCGCCCCCCGTACTCCCCTCTCTCCGCGCTCGCCTCGCTTCCGGGTCGGCGCGATGACGTCACGAACGCGCGCCTCGGTGATTGGTGAAGTGGGGAAGGGGCGTGGTTAGGGGGTGAGGGCGTGGTTTGACTGGAGGCCACGCCCCCCCAGGGCGGTGCAATGGGCGGGGACAAGGAGGGCTGGGGGAGGGGAAGGAAATAAATAAATTAATTAAAATAAATTAAAATTAAATTAAATTAAATTAAAATAAAAATAAAATAAAATAAAATAAAATAAAATAAAATAAAATAAAATAAAAGGGTTTTTTGGGGTTTTTTTGGGGGGGAATTTGGGGCTCCCATTTTGGTGTTTTTTTTTTTGGTTTTTTTTTTTTTTGGGAAGGTTTGGGATTGTTTTGGGGTCTATTTTGGGTTTTTTGGGGGGTTTTTTTGGGCTCTATTTTGGGGTTTTTTGAGGTCCCTTTTGGAGTTTTTTTGGTGTCCATTTTGGAGCTTTTTTGGGGTCCATTTGGGATTTTTTGCGGTCCATTTTGGGGTTTTTTTGGGTCCCTTTTGGAGGTTTTTTTGAGGGTGGGGGGGGGAAGGTTTGGGATTGTTTTGGGGTCCATTTTGGGGGTTTTTTGAGGTCCATTTTGAGTTTTTTGGGGGTTTGTTGTGATCCATTTTGGGGTTTTTTTGGGTTTTTTTGGGGTCCATTTTGGGGTTTTTTGAGGTCCATTTTGGGGTTTTTTGAGGTCCATTTTGGGTTTTTTGGGGTTTTTTTGGGATACATTTTGGGGTTTTTTTGGGTTTTTTTGGGGGGCCCATTTTGGTGATTTTTGGGTTTTTTTGGAGTCCATTTCAGGTTTTTTTGGGGTCCCTTTTGGAATTTTTTGGGGGTTTCTTTGGGTTTTTTGGGGGGGTCCATTTTGGGGTTTTTTTTGGGTTTTTTTAGGTCCATTTTGGGTTTTTTGGGGGTTTTTTTGGGATCCATTTTGGGGGTGTTTGGGATCCATTTTGGGTTTTTTTTGGGGACCCCTATTTTGTGCGTCTCCCCCCCAAGGCTGTCCCCAGCTGTCCCCTCCCCCCCCAAAAAAAGTGACAAAAATTCCGTCCCCGCAGGAAACCCCCGCGGGTGGCACTTGGGGACACTCGGGGACAATTCCCCTCTGTGACGTCACGGCCGGGGGGGTCCCCAAAACCTCCCCTCCCCCACCCACGGTGTCGCCGCTTCCTCGCGCCTCTGTCCCCGCCCCCGCTGTCGCTTTTGTCGCCGGTGCCACCCCCCAGGGTGGATTTGTCCCTCCCTGGTGTCGCCGTTGTCCCCTCGGGGTCCCTCCGGTCCCCCCCAAAGTGTCCCCAACCCCTTCCCGGTGTCATTGCCACCCCCAAAGTGTCCCCAACCCCTTCCCGGTGTCATTGTCACCCCCAAAGTGTCCCCAACCCCTTCCCGGTGTCATTGTCACCCCCAAAGTGTCCCCAACCCCTTCCCGGTGTTTTTCCCAACCCCAACCCCTCCCCGGTGTCCCCAACCCCTTCCCGGTGTCCCCAACCCCTTCTCGGTGTCCCCAACCCCTTCCCGGTGTCCCCCTCGATGTCACTGTCCCCTCCCTACTGTCCCCCGTCCCCTCCCCGCTGTCCCCGCTCCATTCCCCGATGTCCCTCCCCGTGTCCCTCTCCCTGATGTCACCGTGTCCCCTCCTCGCTGTCCCCTCCCCGATGTCACTGTCCCCTCCCCGTGTCCCCGGTGCATTCCCTGATGTCACCTTCCCGCTCCCCTCCCCGTGTCCCGCTCCCTGATGTCACCGTGTCCCCTCCCCGATGTCCCTGTCCCCTCCCCGATGTCGCCGGTCCTGTCCCCGCTGTCCCCGCTCCGTTCCCTGATGTCCCCGGTCCCTCCCTGATGTCACCCTGTCCCCTCCCCGCCGTTCCAGTCCCACTCCCCGATGTCCCCTCCCCGATGTCACCGGTCCCTTCCCCGCTGTCCCTTCCCCGCTGTCCCTTCCCTGATGTCACCCTGTCCCCTCCCCGCCGTTCCAGTCCCACTCCCCGATGTCACCGTGTCCCCTCCCCGCTGTCCCTTCCCCGCTGTCCCTTCCCTGATGTCACGGTGTCCCCTCCCCGCTGTCCCCGTGTCCCCTCCCCGTGTCCCCTCCCCGTTCGTGTCCCGTTAAAAGCGCTCCCGCTCCGCTCTGTCGCCGATGTCGCCGCGATGTCGCCGCTCGCCGACCCCGAGAATCCCCCGGCAGCCCCGCGGCCCTGCCGGTGCCTCTGCCCGGACCGGGACCGGGACCCGAACCGGGACCGGGACCGGCACCAGGAGCGGGACAAGAACCAGAACCGGGACCGGCACCAGGACGTGAACCCGGACCAGAGCGGGTACCGGAACTGGGACCAGAACCGGGACATGAACCGAGACCGGGACCAGAACTGGGACCAGAATCGGGACCGGAACTGGGACCAGAACCCGCGCCAGAACCAGGACCGGAGCTGGGACCGGAACCGGGACCAGAACCCGCGCCAGAACCAGAACTGGGACCGGAACCGGGACCAGAACCGGGACCAGAACCGGGACATGAACGGGGACCAGAACTGGGAAAAGAACCGGGAGCAGAACTGGGACATGAACCGGCACCAGAACTGGGACCAGAACCGGGAAAAGAACCGGCACCAGGATTGGAACCGGGACCAGTACCGGGACTTGGAGCAGAACCGGGACCATCTCCAGCACCGGGAGCAGAACCGGGACTTGGAGCGGAACCGGGACCAGAACCGGGACTTGGAGCAGAACCGGGACCATCCCCAGCACCGGGAGCAGAACCGGGACTTGGAGCGGAACCGGGACCAGAACCGGGACTTGGAGCGGAACTGGGACGGTCCCCAGCAGCAGGACCGGTGCCGGTGCCGGTGCCGGTGCCGCCTGCTCGCGGCGCTCGCCGCCCTGGCCGCGCTGGCCGCGCTCGGAGCCGCCGCCGCCGCCGCGCTGGGGGCGCTCCGGGGGCAGCCCCCGGTGAAGGTGGGCACGGGGCGGGGGAGGGCTGTCGGTCTGTCCGTCCGTCCGTCTGTCCTGAGCGCGCGGTGCCCGCTTGTCCCGGGGTCTGGGTGTCCTGGGGGCCGGCTGTCCCGGGGTCCGTCTGTCCAGGTGTCCCGGAGTCCGGGTGTTTGTCCTGGTGTCCAGTTGTCCTGGTGTGCAATTTTCCTGGTGTCCTGATGTCCGTTTGTCCTGGTGTCTGTTTGTCCTGGTGTCCGTCTGTTCAGGTGTCTGTCCTGGTGTCCGTCTGTCCCAGTGTCCGGTTGTCCAGGTGTTTGTCCTGGTGTCCGTTTGTCCAGTTGCCCAGTTGTCCTGCTGTGCATTTGTCCTGGTGTCCATTTGTCCAGTTGTCCGTTTGTCCTGGTGTGCAATTTTCCCGGTGTCCTGATGTCCGTTTGTCCCGGTGTCTGTCTGTCCTGGTGTCCATTTGTCCTGGTGTCCTGGTGTCCGGTCTTCCGGTTGTCTGGGTGTTTGTCCTGGTGTCCGTTTGTCCCGGTGTCTGTCTGTCCTGGTGCCTGGTTATCCAATTGTCCAGGTGTCTGTTTGTCCAGTTGTCCAGGTGTCCGGTTGTGCAGTGGTCCAGATGCTTGTCCTGGTGTCCGTTTGTCCTGGTGTCCATCTGTCCTGGTGTTTGATTGCCCCGGTGTCCTGTTGTCCATATGCCCAGTTGTCCATCTGTCCTGGTGTCCGTCCGTCTGTCCCGGTGTCCAGGTGTCCATCCGTCCATCCACGTGTCCGTGTGTCCATCCATGTGCCCATCCCGTGTGTCCCTGTGTCCACCCAAGTGTCCGTCATCCACGTGTCCATCTGTCTGTCCATGTGTCCATCTGTCCATCCCTGTGTCCATCCACGTGTCCATCTGTCCGTCCAGGTGTCCACCTGTCCATCCCTGTGTCCATCCTGTGTGTCCATCTGTCTGTCCAGGTGTCCATCTCTCCATCCCTGTGTCCATCTCTCCATCCCTGTGTCCATCCACGTGTCCATCTGTCCGTCCAGGTGTCCACCTGTCCTTCCCCTGTGTCCATCTGTCCATCCCTGTGTCCATCTGTCCATCCCTGTGTCCATCCACGTGTCCACCTGTCCATCCACGTGTCCCTGTGTCCATCCTGTGTGTCCACGTGTCCGTCCAGCTGTCCATCTGTCCGCCTCGGGGACATTGGGGACACCTTGGGGACACCTCAGGAACACTTTGGGGACATTGGGGACGCCTTAGGGACATGAGGGGCATTGGGGACACCTTGGGGACATTGGGCACCTTGGGGACATTGGGGACGCCTTAGGGACATTGGGGGCATTGGAGACCTTGGGGACATTGGGGACACCTTGGGGATATTGGGGACACCTTGGGGACACCTTGGGGACATTGGGGGCATTGGAGACACCTTGGGGACACCTTGGGGACCTTGGGGACATTGGGGGCATTGGGGACACCTTGGGGACACCTTGGGGACACCTTGGGGACGTTGGGGACCCTCCTGCTGACGTTGTCCCCTCCTGTCCCCTCAGGCTGCCACCGCTGCCCACGTCCTGCTCAGTGCCAGTAAGTCCTGAATGTCACCTGATGTCCCCTGATGTCCCCTCCTGTCCCCTGTGACCCCTGTGTCCCCTGATGTCACCTGATGTCCCCTGATGTCCCCTCCTGTCCCCTGTGACCCCTGTGTCCACTGTGTCCCCTCCTGTCCCTTGATGTCCCCTCCTGTCCCTGTGTCCCCTCCAGTTCCTGATGTCCCCTGTGTCCCCTGATGTCCCCTGTGTCCCCTCTTGTCCCTGGATGTCCCCTCCCCTCCCCCCACCGGAGTCATCTCGAAATTGTCACTCGGGTTCCTCGCAGAGGAAGTGTCACCTCCCCCATTGTCACCTCCCCGATGTCACCTCCCCCGCGGCATCCGGGGGTGGCACAGGCGGCGTCATGGAGTGTCCCCAAGGCTTCAGTGTCCCCAGGGTGTCACGGAGTGTCCCTGTGGTCCCCAGGGTGTCATGGAATGTCCCTGGGATGTCACGGAGTGTCCCCAAGGTGTCAGGAATGTCCCCAGGGTGTCATGGAGTGTCCCCAGGGTGTCACGGAGATGTCACCAGGGTGTCACGGAGTGTCCCCAAGATGCCATTGTCCCCAAGGTGTTGTTGTCCCCAGGGTGTCATGGAGTGTCCCCAGGGTGTCATGGAGTGTCCTCAGGGTGTCACGGAGTGTCCCTGTGGTCCCCAGGGTGTCATGGAATGTCCCTGGGATGTCACGGAGTGTCCCCAAGGTGTCACTGTCCCCAGGGTGTCACGGAGTGTCGCCAGGGTGTCACGGAGTGTCCCCAAGGTGTCATTGTCCCCAGGGTGTCATGGAGTGTCCCCAGGGTGTCACGGAGTGTCCCCAAGATGCCATTGTCCCCAAAGTGTTGTTGTCCCCAGGGTGTCGTGGAATGTCCCCAGGGTGTCATTGTCCCCAAGGTGTCACTGTCCCCAGGGTGTCACGGAATGTCCCCAAGGTGTCAGTGTCCCCAAGGTGTCACAGAATGTCCCCGCGATCCCCAAGGTGTCACGGAATGTCCCTGTGGTCCCCAGGGTGTCACGGAGTGTCCCTGTGGTCCCCAGGACGTCCTGGAATGTCCCTAAGATGTCACAGAGTGTCCCCAGGGTGTCACAAAGTGTCCCTGTGATCCCCAGGGTGTCACCGACTGTCCCCAGCCCCTGTGTCCCCAGGCTCCCTCCTCCCTGTCACCCGCTGTCCCCTCTGTCCCTGAGCTGTCCCCTGTCCCCATGTCCCCACTGACCGCTGTCCCCAGTGTCCCTATGTCCCCAATGTCCTGATGTCCCCACTGACCGCTGTCCCATGTCCCCAACGTCCCCACTGTCCCATGATGTGCCTGTGTCCCCAGTGTCCCCCTGTCCCCACTGACCGCTGTCCCCTGTCCCCATGTCCCCGCTGTCCCCTGATGTCCCCTGTCCCCATGTCCCCATGTCCCCTGATGTCCCCATGTCCCCGCTGACCTCTGTCCCCTGTCCCCATGTCCCCACTGTCCCCCTGTTCCCGATGTCCCCCTGTCCCCACTGACAGCTGTCCCACGTCCCGTGTCCCCATGTCCCCTGATGTCCCCATGTCCCCACTGTCCTCCTGTCCCCACTGACCGCTGTCCCCTGTCCCCATGTCCCCTCACTGACCGCTGTCCCCAGTGTCCCTATGTCCCCAATGTCCTGATGTCCCCACTGACCGCTGTCCCATGTCCCGTGTCCCCATGTCCCCTGATGTCCCCATGTCCCCACTGTCCTCCTGTCCCCACTGACCGCTGTCCCCTGTCCCCATGTCCCCATGTCCCCTGATGTCCCCCTGTCCCCGCTGACCTCTGTCCCCATGTCCCCACTGTCCCCCTGTTCCCGATGTCCCCCTGTCCCCACTGACAGCTGTCCCCTGTCCCCAGGCTTGTTGTCACCGTTCCCACTGACTGCTGTCCCCTGTCCCTTGTCCCCATGTCCCCATGGCCCCAGTGTCCCGATGTCCCCGCTGACCGCTGTCCCTTGATGTCCCCATGTCCCCACTGACCGCTGTCCCCTGTCTCCAATGTCCCCACTGTCCCCAATGTCCCCAATGTCCCCAGTGTCCCCACTGTCCCCTGATGTCCCCGCTGACCGCTGTCCCCTGTCCCATGTCCCCAATGTCCCCAATGTCCCCCTCTCCCCAGTGTCCCCCTGTCCCCGCTGACCGCTGTCCCCTGTCCCCAGGCTCGCTGTCACCGTCCCTGTCACCGCGCTACGAGGACGGCGTCCAGGGCGTTTTCCTGAGCGGTGACATCCAGCTGGACACCTCGAGGACGCTACGGGTGACATCCGGCGGCCTCTACCTCCTCTACGGCCAGCTGGGTGTCACCTGCACCGCGGCCACCTGTCCCCAAGGCGCCGTCACCCTGCAGCTGCGCCGCGCCGGGTCCCCAAGGCCGCTGCTGGCCGTGCCACTGTCCCTGCCGGCCGCCACCGGGGGCCACCGGCGGCGCTCAGCGCTGGCCCAGGCCGTGGGACAGCTGTGGCCTGGGGACACGCTGAGCCTCCAGCTGGTTGGGGACACCGCCGGGGACACCGCCGGGGACACCGCTGGGGACACGGGCGGGTGGCAGCTGGAGCAGGAGGAGCGCGAGGGAAACTTCGTGGGGCTGCTGCGGATCGCGGGGGCGTGACGAGTGGTGGCACCGGGCGGTGGCACCCGGTGGTGACACACGGGTGGTGAGGGGGTGGCCGGCCTGGTCACCTGCCGGGGGGGGGCTTGGGGACATCGGGGAGTCCCGAGTGTGGAGGTTTGGGGACATCAAGGGACATTGGTGACGTCCAAACCTGGAGGTTTGGGGACAAGGGACATCGGTGACATCCCTGGTTGGAGATTTGGGGACAAGACCACAACACTGTCCCCTCATGTCCCCTCATGTCCCCGTGTCCCCGTGTCCCCTCAGTGTCCCCTCATGTCCCCAATGTCCCCTCATGTCCCCTCATGTCCCCTCACTGTCCCCTCATGTCCCCTCATGTCCCCGTGTCCCCTCATGTCCCCTCATGTCCCCATGTCCCCTCATGTCCCCATGTCCCCGCTGACCGCTGTCCCCATGTCCCCACTGTCCCCCTGTTCCCGATGTCCCCCTGTCCCCACTGACAGCTGCCCCACTCCCCGTGGCCCCATGTCCCCTGATGTCCCCATGTCCCCGCTGACCGCTGTCCCCATGTCCCCACTGTCCCCCTGTTCCCGATGTCCCCCTGGCCCCACTGACCGCTGTCCCCTGTCTCCAATGTCCCCACTGTCCCCAATGTCCCCAGTGTCCCCACTGACCCCTGATGGCCCTGTGTCCCCAGGTCCCCCGATGTCCCCCTGTCCCCGCTGACCGCTGTCCCCATGTCCCCACTGTCCCCCTGTTCCCGATGTCCCCCTGGCCCCACTGACCGCTGTCCCCTGTCTCCAATGTCCCCACTGTCCCCAATGTCCCCAGTGTCCCCACTGACCCCTGATGTCCCTGTGTCCCCATGTCCCCCGATGTCCCCCTGTCCCCGCTGACCGCTGTCCCCTGTCCCATGTCCCCAATGTCCCCAATGTCCCCCTGTCCCCAGTGTCCCCCTGTCCCCGCTGACCGCTGTCCCCTGTCCCCAGGCTCGCTGTCACCGTCCCTGTCACCGCGCTACGAGGACGGCGTCCAGGGCGTTTTCCTGAGCGGTGACATCCAGCTGGACACCTCGAGGACGCTACGGGTGACATCCGGCGGCCTCTACCTCCTCTACGGCCAGCTGGGTGTCACCTGCACCGCGGCCACCTGTCCCCAAGGCGCCGTCACCCTGCAGCTGCGCCGCGCCGGGTCCCCAAGGCCGCTGCTGGCCGTGCCACTGTCCCTGCCGGCCGCCACCGGGGGCCACCGGCGGCGCTCAGCGCTGGCCCAGGCCGTGGGACAGCTGTGGCCTGGGGACACGCTGAGCCTCCAGCTGGTTGGGGACACCGCCGGGGACACCGCCGGGGACACCGCTGGGGACACGGGCGGGTGGCAGCTGGAGCAGGAGGAGCGCGAGGGAAACTTCGTGGGGCTGCTGCGGATCGCGGGGGCGTGACGAGTGGTGGCACCGGGCGGTGGCACCCGGTGGTGACACACGGGTGGTGAGGGGGTGGCCGGCCTGGTCACCTGCCGGGGGGGGGCTTGGGGACATCGGGGAGTCCCGAGTGTGGAGGTTTGGGGACATCAAGGGACATTGGTGACGTCCAAACCTGGAGGTTTGGGGACAAGGGACATCGGTGACATCCCTGGTTGGAGATTTGGGGACAAGACCACAACACCCAGAGGTTTGGGGACATCAAGGGACATTGGTGACGTCCAAACCTGGAGGTCTGGGGACGTCAAGGGACATCGGTGACATCCAAACCCAGAGATGTGGGGACAAGGGACATCGGTGACATCCAAACCCAAAGGTTTGGGGACAAGGAACATTGGTGACCTCCAAACCCAGAGATTTGGGGACAAGGGACATCGGTGACATCCAAACCTGGAGGTTTGGGGACAAGGGACATCGGTGACATCCCTGGTTGGCGATTTGGGGACAAGACCCCCATGCTCAGAGATTTGGGGACAAGGGACATGGTGACATCTATGATTGGAGAGATGAGTGACAAGGCCCCTGTGCCCAGAGATTTGGGGACATCAAGTGACATCGGTGACCTCCACACCCGGAGATTTGGGGACACTGAGTGACATCGGTGACATTCATGGCCGAAGATTTGGATGACAAAACCTTGTCCCCAAAGACTGGGGACACCAAGTGACATCGGTGACCTCCACACCTGGAGGTTTGGGGACATCAAGTGACATTGGTGACGTTCATGGTCGAAGATTTGGGTGACAAAACCTTGTCCCCAAAGACTGGGGACACCAAGTGACATCGGTGACCTCCACACCTGGAGGTTTGGGGACACCAAGTGACATTGGTGACGTTCATGGCCGAAGATTTGGATGACAAAACCTTGTCCCCAAAGACTGGGGACACCAAGTGACATCGGTGACCTCCACACCCAGAGATTTGGGGACACCAAGTGACATCAGTGACCTCCACACCCAGAGATTTGGGGACACCAAGTGACATTGGTGACCTCCTCACCCAGAGATTTGGGGACACCAAGTGACATTGGTGACCCCCCTCCCCAATTTGGTGCTTGGGGACATTCGGGGACCTCGTGGACCCAGTGCTGGACACTTGGGGACACTTGGGGACATGGTGCTGGACACTTGGGACCTCCTTGGGGACGCTTTGGGGGGGAGGGTCCCTGCTGTCCTTAATTAATTATTGCCCTTAATTAATTATTTATTCATTATTGTCCTTAATTAATTATTTATTAATGGATGAATAAAATTATTTATGGATTCTTTTTACCGCCTGGATTGTCCCCAAAAAAACAGGGGTGACAACCCTGGGGTGGCACCGAGGGGACCTCGGGGGGTCCCCACCTGCAAATCCCCCAAAATTTACCCCAGAACCTCCCAAATTTAACCCCAAAATCCCCAAATTTGCCCTGGAAACTCCAAAATTTGCCGAAAACCCCCGAAAATTTGTCCTGAAGACCCCAAAATTTAACCCCAAAATCCCAGAATTTTCCCCAAACCCCCCAAAATTTGCCCCAAGAAATCCAAATTTGCTGAAAATCCCCCAAAATTTCTCCTGGACTCCCCCAACATTTAACACCAAAATCCCAGAATTTTCCCAAGAACCCCCCAAAATTTGCCCCAGGAAATCCAAATTTGCCAAAAATCCCCCCAAATTTGTCCTGGACCCCCCCAAAATTTAACCCCAAACCCCCAAATTTTTCCCCAGAACCCCCCAAAATTTGCCCTTGAGCCCGAAAATTTGCCCCAGAAACCTCAAAATTTGTCCTGGAGTCCCCAAAATTTAACACCAGAACCCCCCAAATTTGTCCCAGAACCCCCAAATTTGTCCCAGAACCCCCAAATTTGCCCCGTCACCCCAAAATTTCCCCCATCACCCCCAGATTTGCCCCAGAAACACCAAAATTTACCCCAGATCCCCCCCCCCCAAAATTGTCCCAGGTGCCAAGTGTGGGGTGGGAAATGTGGGGTGCAGGGTTTGGGTGTCCCCATGTCCCCTGTGGTGTCCCCATGTCCCTCATGACCCTCACCATGTCCCCATGTCCTCTCTGGTGTCCCCATGTCCTCTGCGGAGTCCCTGTGTCCCCTGTGGTGTCCCCGTGTCCCTTATGGTGTCCCCATGTCCCCTGTAATGTCCCCATGTCTCCTACAGAGTCCCTGTGTCCCCTATGATGTCCCCATGTCCCCTGTAATGTCCCCGTGACCCCTCTGGTGTCCCCATGTCCCCCACCATGTCCCCATGATCCCTGTAATGTCCCCATGTCCCTTATGATGTCCCCATGTCCCCTCTGGTGTCCCCATGTCCCTCATGACCCTCACCATGTCCCCATGTCCCCTCTGGTGTCCCCCTGTCCCCTATGGAGTCACTGTGTCCCCTGTGGTGTCCCCATGTCCCTTATGGTGTCTCCATGTCCCCTGTGGTGACCCCATGTCCCCTACGGAGTCCCTGTGTCCCCTGTAATGTCCCCATGTCCTTTATGGTGTCCCCATTTCTGTTATGGTGTCTCCCATGCCCCCTCTATGTCCCCATACCCCCACTGCTGTCCCCATGTCCCCTGTGGTGTCCCCATGTCCCTTATGGTGTCCCCATTTCTGTTATGGTGTCCTCCATGTCCCCTCTGGTGTCCCCATGTCCCTTATGATGTCCCCATGACCCCTCTGGTGTCCCCATGTCCCCTCTGCTGTCCCCATGTCCCTTACCATGTCCCCATGTCCCTTACCATGTCCCCCTGTCCCCTGTGGTGGGTGTCCCCATGCCCCCTGTGGTGTCCCCAGGTCCCCTTGGTGTCCCCAGGTCCCCTTGGTGTCCCCACTCCCCGCCACATCCTCTCTGGTGTCCCCATGTCCCCTCTGCTGTCCCCAGGTCCCCTACCATGTCCCCATGCCCCCTCTGATGTCCCCATGCCCCCTCTGGTGTCCCCACTCCCCCCCCACATCCCCTGTATGGTCCCCATGTCCCCTGTGGTGTCCCCATGTCCCCTCTAGTGTCCCCATGTCCCTTATGATGTCCCCATGCCCCCTCTGGTGTCCCCAGGTCTCCTTGGTGTCCCCACTCCCCCCAACATGTCCCCTGTGATGTGCCCATGTCCCTTATGGTGTCCCCATGTCCTCTTGGTGTGCCTATGTCCCCTGGATGTCCCCATGTCCCTTGTGATGTCCCCGTGTCCCCTTGGTGTCCCCACTCCCCTCCACGTCCCCTCTGCTGTCCCCATGTCCCTTATGATGTCCCCATGACCTCTCTGTGTCCCCATGTCCCTCCATGTCCCCCACATGTCCCCATGTCCCCTTGGTGTCCCCACTGCCCCCCACATGTCCCCTGTATGGTCCCCATGTCCCCTCTGGTGTCCCCATGCCCCCTATGATGTTCCCATGTCCCCTGTGGTGTCCCCATGTCCCCTTGGTGTCCCCACTCCCCCCCACATGTCCCCCCCTCCAAGGACACCCCAAGCCAAGTGCTCAGAAATGACTTTTTTAACCAAAAAAAAAGAGAAAAAAACCCAAAAAAGGCGGGGAGGGGACAAAAAGCACCCGGAGAAGAGCGGTGGCACCCAGGTGCCACCGGAGCGTTGGTGCCACCCCAGGGTGGGGACACCTTGGGGACTCAGCTGGGACAGCCGAAGAGCGTCATGGACTCGGAGAACTCGACGAAGTCCTGGCAGCGCTGCTGCAGCGCCGCGTCCTGGCACGCGGCCTCCGAGGGCCACTCCTCCAGCCACATGTCCTTCCCGATCGGGTATGAGAAGCTGGGGACCCAGGGGACAGCTGGGGACACGGGGACAGCCGGGGGGACATGGGGACATAGGGCCATGGGGACAGTGGGGATATAGGAGCGGCCACTCCTCCAGCCACATGTCCTTCCCGATCGGGTATGAGAAGCTGGGGACCCAGGGGACAGCTGGGGACACGGGGACAGCCGGGGGGACATGGGGACATAGGGCCATGGGGACAGTGGGGATATAGGAGCGGCCACTCCTCCAGCCACATGTCCTTCCCGATCGGGTATGAGAAGCTGGGGACCCAGGGGACAGCTGGGGACACGGGGACAGCCGGGGGGACATGGGGACATAGGGCCATGGGGACAGTGGGGATATAGGAGCGGCCACTCCTCCAGCCACATGTCCTTCCCGATCGGGTATGAGAAGCTGGGGACCCAGGGGACAGCTGGGGACACGGGGACAGCCGGGGGGACATGGGGACATAGGGCCATGGGGACAGTGGGGATATAGGAGCGGCCACTCCTCCAGCCACATGTCCTTCCCGATCGGGTATGAGAAGCTGGGGACCCAGGGGACAGCTGGGGACACGGGGACAGCCGGGGGGACATGGGGACATAGGGCCATGGGGACAGTGGGGATATAGGAGCGGCCACTCCTCCAGCCACATGTCCTTCCCGATCGGGTATGAGAAGCTGGGGACCCAGGGGACAGCTGGGGCCACGGGGACAGCCATGGGGACACGGGGACAGCAGGGATAAAGGGGATATAGGGGATAATGGGGACATGGGGACATAGGGACATGGGGACAGTGGGGATAGAGGAGCGGCCTCCGAGGGCCACTCCTCCAGCCACGTGTCCTTCCCGATCAGGTACGAGAAGCTGGGGACACAGGGGACAGCTGGGGACACGGGGACAGCCGGGGGGACACGGGGACAGCCATGGGGACATGGGGACAGCAAGAGCAAGGGGGATAATGGGGACAGTGGGGACATGGGGACATGGGGACAGTGGGGATAGAGGAGCAGCCTCCGAGGGCCACTCCTCCAGCCACGTGTCCTTCCCGATCAGGTACGAGAAGCTGGGGACACAGGGGATAGCTGGGGACACGGGGATAGACAGGGGGACACGGGGACAGCCATGGGGACACGGGGACAGCGAGGGCAATGGGGATAATGGGGACAGTGGGGACATGGGGACATGGGGACAGTGGGGATATAGGAGCGGCCACTCCTCCAGCCACGTGTCCTTCCCGATCAGGTACGAGAAGCTGGGGACACAGGGGACAGCTGGGGACACGGGGACAGCATGGGGACACGGGGGCAGCTGGGGACATGGGGACAGCCGGGGGGACAGCCATGGGGACTCGGGGA
>NW_024500739.1:55196-55402 GCF_017590055.1 Onychostruthus taczanowskii | reverse complement strand
GGACAGGGGGACAATGGGGATATAGGAGCGGCCTCCGAGGGCCACTCCTCCAGCCACGTGTCCTTCCCGATCAGGTACGAGAAGCTGGGGACACAGGGGACAGCTGGGGACACGGGGACAGCCGGGGGGACATGGGGACAGCGAGGGCAAGGGGGATAATGGGGACAGTGGGGACATGGGGACAAGGGGGCGGTGGGGGTAGGGGA
>NW_024500739.1:5489-54867 GCF_017590055.1 Onychostruthus taczanowskii | reverse complement strand
GCCCGCTTCTCGGGGCTCTGCGAGCCTGGGGACAGCGACAGGGACAGGGGGACAGAGGGGACATGGGGACATGGGGACAGCTGGGGACATGGGGACAGCCAGCGGGACACGGGGACAGCGAGGGCAATGGGAACAATGGGGACACTGGGGACAATGGAGATAAAAGGCCAATGGGGGCAGTAGGGACAATGGGATTTTAGGGGACATTGGGGGACAATGGGGACAGTGAGGACAGTGGGGATATAGAGGACAGGGGACACAGGGGACATTGGGGACAATGGGGATAGAGGGACAACGGGGCAATGGAGACACAGGGGACAGTGGGGTAGAGGGGACAACAGGGCAGTGGGGACAATGGGGCACTGGGGACAATGGGGACATTGGGAATTTAGGGGGCAATGGGGACAGTGGGGACAGTGGGGACAATGGGGATAGAGGGGACAACGGGGCAATGGGGACAATGGGGCACTGGGGACAATGGGGTAGAGGGGACAACGGGACAATGGGGACAGTGGGGACACCGGGGGTACAGGGGACGACGGGGACATGTCCCTACTGTCTGCCGGTGACCCAGAGGTCGCTGGCCTGTCCCCAGACCAGGTAGTCCTGTCCCCTGCGCAGCCGCAGTGCGTCCCTGCACTGCTGGTGGCTCACGAAGGTCCTGTTGCTCCCGGCCGGGTCCTCGTCCGTGCCTGGTCACCGTGTCACCGTGTCACCGTGGTGCAGTGTCACCGTGTCACCACATCACCGTGTCACCATGTCACCGTGTCACTACGTCACCATGTCACCATGTCACCATGGTGCAGTGTCACCGTGTCACCATGTCACCGTGTAACTGTGGTACTGTGGCACCGTGGCACCATGGCACCATATCACCATATCACCGTGTCACCGTGGCACCATGGTGCCGTGTCACCATGTCACCACGGCACCGTGTCACCGTGGCACCATGGCACCGTGTCACCGTGTCACCACGTCACCGTGTAACCGTGGTACCATGGCACCGTGGCACCATGGCACCATATCACCATATCACCGTGTCACCGTGGCACCATGGTGCCGTGTCACCATGTCACCACGGCACCGTGTCACCGTGGCACCATGGCACCATATCACCATATCACCGTGTCACCGTGTCACCACGGCACCATGGTGTCGTGTCACCATGTCACCACATCACCGTGTCACCGTGTCACCATATCATCGTGTCACCATGTCACCATGTCACTGTGTCACCATGGCACCATGTCACCATGTCGCCATGTCACTGTGTCACCATGGCGCCATGTCACCATGTCACCACATCACCGTGTAACCGTGTCGCCATGTCACCATGTCACCATGGCACCGTGTCACCGTGTCACTGTGGCACCGTGTCACTATGTCACCACATCACCGTGTCACCGTGTCACCATGGCACCATGGCACTGTGTCACCATGACACCGTGTCACCATGGCACCATGGTGCCGTGTCACCATGTCACCACATCACCGTGTCACCATGTCGCCATGTCACCGTGTCACCATGGCACCATGGCGCCATATCACCATGTCACCACATCACTGTGTCACCGTGTTGCCATGTCACCATGGCACCGTGTCACCGTGTCACCATGGCACCATGTCACTGTGTCACCATGGCGCCGTGGTGCCATGGCACCATGGCACAGTGTCACCATGGTGCCATGGCACCATGTCACCACATCACTGTGTCACCGTGTCGCCATGTCACCATGGCACCGTGTCACCATGGCGCCATGGCACCATGTCCCCATGACACCATGGTGCCACGTCACCATGTCACCATGGCGCCATGGCACCATGTCACCATAGCACATTGTCACTGTGTCACCATGGCACCGTGTCACCGCGGCACCGTGTCACCGTGTCACCTCCACCCCCCAAACATGGCAGCCATGGTGACACCACCCCCCGTGGTGGCACTGGGTGCCTCCGGCTTTGCCAGCAGGCTTGGTGTCCCCAATGCTCCACGGTGACACTGACCCCACCTGGGTGACACTGACCCCAGTCGGGTGACACTGACCCCACCCGGGTGACACCAACCCCACCTGGGTGACACTGACCCCACCCACCCAGGTGACACTGATCCATTTGGGTGTCCCTGAATTCTCTTGGGTGACACCAACCACAGGTGGGTGACAACGACCCCAGCTGGGTGACACCGACCCATCTGGGTGACACCGACCCCCCCCAGGTGACACCACCCCACCTGGCTGTCCCCAGCCAACCCACTTGAGTGTCCCCATCTGCAGATGACCCCCACCATGTCCCTCCCCAAAGTCACCTTGTGGGTGACACCGACCCATCTGGGTGACACCGACCCCCCCCAGGTGACACCACCCCACCTGGCTGTCCCCACCCAACCCACTTGAGTGTCCCCATCTGCAGGTGACCCCCACCACGTCCCTCCCTAAAGTTACCTTGTCCCCCCAAGGTGGCCATGTCCCCCCACGGTGGCCCTGTCCACCCTGTGGTGGCCTTGTGTCCCCCTGAGGTGACCGTGTCACCTGTTGAGGTGGCCTTGTCCCCCTTCCAGGGTGGTGGCCATGTCCACCCATGATGGCCATGTCCCACCAAGGTGGCCTTGTCCCCTGTGTGGTGGCCATTTCCCTCCCTGTGTTGGCCTTGTCCCCACCCTGTGGTGGCCGTGTCTCCCCCCCGAGGTGGCCGTGTCCCCCCCCCGAGGTGGCCTTGTCCCCCCGAGGTGGCCGTGTCCCCCCCGTGGTGGCCGTACCCATCTTGATGACCGTCAGGACCTCCATGATGTAATTGTCGTGGGACGGGGTCTCCTCACGGGCCACCACCCTCACCTTGTACACTGCCAGGGGACACGGGGACAGCGCTGTCACCCCCGCCAGCGTGGTCCTTCCGCGTCCCCTGTCCCCACCGTGTCCCCAATGTCCCTAATGCCACCCGCCATGACCTTTTATCATCTGATGTCCCCGATGTCCCCGAAGTCCTCATTGTCCCCATTGTCCCCAACATCTTGAATGTCCCCAATGCCCCCATTGTTCCCATTGTCCCCCAATGTCCCCACTGTCCCCATTGTCCCTGGTGTCCCCAGTGTCCCCATTGCCCCTAATGTCTCCATTGTTCCCATTATCCCCCAATGTCCCCACTGTCCCCATTGTCCCCACTGTCCCCATTGTCCCCACTGTCCCCATTGTTCCCATTGTCCCCCAATGTCCCCAATGCCCTCAATGTCCCCAATGCCCCCATTGCCCCCATTGTTCCCATTGTCCGCAATGTCCCCAATGTCCCTATTGTCCCTAGTGTCCCCATTGTCCCCACTGTCCCCATTGTCCCCATTGTTCCCATTGTCCCCATTGACCCCAATGTCCCCATTGTCCCTAGTGTCCCCATTGTTCCCAATGTCCCCGATGTCCCCAATGCCCCATTGTCCCCAGCATCCTGAATGTCCCCAATGCCCACATTGTTCCCATTGTCCCCATTGACCCCAATGTCCCCATTGTCCCCATTGTTCCCAATGTCCCCGATGTCCCCAATGCCCCATTGTCCCCAGCACCCTGAATGTCCCCAATGCCCCCATTGTTCCCATTGTCCGCAATGTCCCCAATGTCCCCATTACCCCCAATGCCCCCACTGTCCCCCAATGTCCCCATTGTCCCCACTGTCCCCATTGTCCCCACTGTCCGCATTGTCCCCGGTGTCCCCAGTGTCCCCATGTCCCACCAAAGTCCACCCCGGGCTCGCAGGCGCGCTCCATGCGTTGGTTGACGGTGATGGCCTCGGGCTTCTCCTGGCGCTTGAAGCAGCTCTCTGTGGGGACATGGGGACATCATGGGGACATCGTGGGGACATTTTGGGGACATCATGGGGACATTGTGGGGACATCGGGGGACATGGTGGGGATATCATGGGGACATCACGGGGACACAGCCACAACAAGGTGAACTGTGGCAGGGACGTGCCCCCATCATGGTGGCATGTGACATCTCATCAGTGACATGTCCCCACCAGGGTCATGACATGTCCCACCATGGCAGGGACGTGTCCCCATCATGGTGACATGTGACATCTCATCACTGATGTGTCCCCAGCAGGGTCATGACATGTCCCACCACAGCAGGGACATGTCCCATCATGGTCATAGCGTGTGACAGTTCCTCAGGGACGTGTCCCACCATGGCCATGACATGTCATGACCGTGATGTGTCCCATCGTGGTCATAGAGTGTGAAGTTCCTCAGGGACGTGTCCCACCATGGCCGTGACATGTCATGACTGTGATGTGTCCCACCATGGCTGTGACGTGTCCCATCACAGCAAGGTGTCCCCTCCTGGCCATGACATGTCCCATCATGACGGTGACACATCCCCACCATGACTATGACATGTCCCCACGATGGCCATGATGTGTCCCCATCGTGGTGACATGTGACATCTCATCAATGACGAGTCCCCACCATGGCCATGATGTGTCCCCATCGTGGTGACATGTGACATCTCATCAATGGCGAGTTCCCACCAGGGTCATGCTTTGTCCCACCACAGCAGGGACATGTCCCCATCATGGCCATGACGTGTCCCACCATGGCCATAATGTGTCCCCTCACATCAACGTGTCCCACCACGGCCATGACATGTCCCCATCATGGTGGCATGTGACATCTCATCATTGGTGTGTCCCACCATGACCGTGACGTGTGCCACCATGGCCATGACATGTCCCCATCATGGTGGCATGTGACATTCCATCATTGACATGTCCCACCATGGCCATGACATGTCCCCATCATGGTGGCATGTGACATCTCATCATTGACGTGTCCCCACCATGACCTAGATGCATCCCCGTCATAGTGACACTTGACATCTCATTGACAAGTCCCACCATGACCATTACGTGTCCCATCACATCAACGTGTCCCACCATGATTGTGACATGTCCCCATCATGGTGACATGTGACATCTCATCAGCGATGGCTCCCACCATGACCATGACATGTCCCATCACATCAACGTGTCCCACCATGACCATGACATGTCCCACCATGACCATGACATGTCCCACCATGACCGTGATGTGTCCTACCATGGCCATGGCGTGTCCCACCCTGCCAGGGCAGCCTGCCCGTTCCCGTGTCCCCATGTCCCCTGTGCCGTGTCCCATGTCCCCATGTCCCCGTGTCCCCGTGTCACCTTCGGCGCAGCGACAAACGTCCCCCTGGCAGATCTTGTTCAGCTTCCCTCCCTCCTTGTCCGGGTGGTAGAACCGCGTGCAGCGATCGTCTGCGGGGACACGGGGACATCAGGGGACACCGGGGGGACAGCGGGGGATATCAGGGGACAGCGGGGGACAGCGGGGGACACGGGGACATCAGGGGACACCGGGAGATGTGGGGACATTGGGAGACACCACCCAGGGAGCATGGAGACATGGGGACAGTGGGGACATCAGACAGGGGGACACAGGTGGCAGAGGTGACCTAGACGACATGTGACCCAGGCAACATGTGACAGAGGTGACCATCAGGGGACACCGGGGGACAGCGGGGGACAGCGGAAGATGTGGGGACATTGGGAGACATCACCCAGGGAGCATGGAGACATGGGGACAGTGGGGACATCAGACAGGGGGACACAGGTGGCAGAGGTGACCTAGACGACATGTGACACAGGCAACATGTGACAGAGGTGACAGGGATGATAGACGCGACCTGGGTGACCCAGGTGGCAGCAGGGAAAGGGACAGGGGACAGGGGTAGGGACAGGGACAGAGGGAACAGGGACAGGGGACAGGGACAGGGACAGGGACAGGGACAGGAATGGGGACAGGGGCAGGGACAGGGACAGAGGGACAGAGGGGACAGGGAGGGGACAGGGATGGGACGAGGGAACAGGGACAGGGGACAGGGACAGAACCAGAGGGACAGGAATGGGGACAGGGGCAGGGACAGGGACAGGGACAGGGGGACAGAGGGGACAGGGAGGTGACAGGGAGGGGACAGGGAGGGGACAGGGAGGGGACAGTGCCACACCGATCCTGTAGTAGCTGTAGACGCTGACGGCCGCGGGCTGGATCAGCCCCACCTGGAACCTCTGGTGGGCCTTGAAGGCGAAACACTCCTGGGCCTTGTGGGACACCTGGGGACAGCACGGGGACAGGGACAGGGACAGGGACAGGGAACAGGGACAGGGAACAGGGACAGGGACAGGGATAAGGGAGAGGGGACAGGGGACAGGGACAGGGACAGGGGACATGGGGGTGGCACTCAGACAGGCTGCGAGCCACCTCCCCAACACACCTGGTCCTGTCCCCAGTCATGTCCCCGTGCTGTCCCCACCCATCCCTGTCCTTGTCACCACCTTGAGACTGTTGCTGTCACCACCCCTGTCCCCAGCTGTGTCCTTGTCACAGCCCTGTCCCCATCCTGTCCCTGCCCATGTCCCCAACTCCATCCTGACCCCTGCCCCCGTCCTGACCCTATCCCCATCCCTGTCCCTTCACCTTGTCATTGTCCCTGTCCCCATCCCTGTCCCTGTCTCTGTCCTGTCCCTGTCCCCATCCCTGTCCCTCCACCTTGTCATTGTCCCTGTCCCCACCCCTGTCCTACCTTGTCCCTGTCCCATCGTGTCCCCACGCCATCCCCATCCTGTCCTATCCCTGTCCCACCTTGTGATTGTCCCATCTTGTCCCTGTCCCCATCCCTGTCCCTGTCCTGTCCCTGTCCCATTTTGTCCCTGTCCCATCCTGTCCTATCCCTGTCCCACCTTGTGATTGTCCCATCTTGTCCCTGTCACCATCCCAGTCCTGTCCCCACCCCCGTGTCCCCAGTGTCCCCCGTGTCCCCACCTTGTCCAGGTAAATGACGACGTTGCTCCGCTCTTTGTCCTGGTCCAGCTCGAACTTGGAGATGTACCTGACAGCAGGGACAGTGTGACACGGGGCATGGGGACAGCAGGGACAATGTGACACCGGGGACAGCGGGGACAGTGTGACACGGGGCATGGGGACAGTGGGGACAGTGTGACGTGGGCATGGGGACAGTGTGACACCGGGCACGGGGACAGCAGGGATAGCGTCACATAGGGCATGAGGACAATGTGACACCGGGGACAGCAGGGACAGTGTGACACGGGGCATGGGGACAGCAGGGACAGCATGACACCGGGGACAGCGTGACACCGGGAACAGTGTGACACCGGGGACAGTGTGACACTGGGGACAGGGTGACACTTGGCACGGGGACAGCAGGGACTGCATGACACTGGGCATGGGGACAGCGGGGACAGTGTGACACCGGGGACAGCGGGGACAGTGTGACACAGGGCATGGGGACAGAGGGGACGGCGGGGACAGGGGGACACCGGGGACAGCGGGGACAGTGTGACACCAGGGACAGCAGGGACAGCGTGACACCGGGGACAGTGGGACAGTGTGACATGGGGCACGGGGACACCGGGGACAGTGTGACAGCGGGGACAGCATGACACCGGGGACAGTGGGGACAGTGTGACAGTGGGGACAGCGTGACACCAGGGACAGAAGGGACAGTGTGACACGGGGCATGGGGACACTGGGGACAGCATGACACCGGGGACAGCGTGACACTGGGGACAGCGGGGACAGCGTGATACTGGGGACAGCAGGGATAGTGTGACACAGGGCGTGGGGGACATGTGGGGACAATAGGAATGTGGGACATCAGGGACATTGTGACACTGGGACACAGGACACGTGGGGACATTCAGGGACATGCAGGGACACAGAATGTCCCCCAGTGTCCCCATGTCCCCCATGTGTCCCCATGTCCCCTGTGTGTCCCCATGTCCCCACACTGACCCTCCTCAGGTCCTGCACGTCTGGTGAGAATCCGGTGAGCATGGTGACGTCCAGGATGGACATGGTGGCATCCACGGTGTCCAGGTACCTGTGGGGACACAGCTGAGGCCACCCCCGCCTGTCCCCAACCCCCGCAGCCTCCCCAGTGTCCCCGTCCCCGACGTCACCATCCCCATGGAACAAGGCGAGTGCTTTTTGTCCCCAGTGTCACCGTCCTTGTCCCTGCTGTCCCCAATGTCCCCAGCGTCCTTCTCCTTTCCCTGCTGTCCCTGCCGTCCCCAATGTCCCCAGTGTCCCTCCATCCCATTCCCCGCCCTGTCCCTGCTGTCCCCAATGTCCCCATCCTTTCCCTGCTGTCCCCAATGTCCCTATTTTCCTCCCTATCCCCAATGTCCCTTCCTCCCCTTCCCATGTCCCTGCTGTCCCCATCCTTTCCCCAATGTCCCCAATGTCCCCAATGTTCCAGTGTTCCCAGTGTCCCCAATGTCCCCAATGTCCCCAGTGTCCCCAATGTTCCCAATGTCCCCAATGTTCCCAATGTCCCCAGTGTCCCCAATGTCCCTGTCCTTTCCCTGATGTCCCTGTCCCCAACATACCCTCCCTGTCCCCAATGTCCTCACTCTGTCCTTGCTGTCCCCAATGTCCCCATCCTTTCCCTGCTGTCCCTGCTGTCCCCAATGTCCCCGTTTTCCTCCTTGTCCCCAATGTCCCTTCCTCCCCTTCCCCTCCCTGTCCCCAATGTCCCCAGTGTCCCCAGTGTCCCCAGTGTCCCCAGTGTCCCCAGTGTCCCCAGTGTCCCCAGTGTCCCCAGTGTCCCCAGTGTCCCCAGTGTCCCCAGTGTCCCCAGTGTCCCCAGTGTCCCCAGTGTCCCCAGTGTCCCCAGTGTCCCCAGTGTCCCCAGTGTCCCCAGTGTCCCCAGTGTCCCCAGTGTCCCCAGTGTCCCCAGTGTCCCCAGTGTCCCCAGTGTCCCCAGTGTCCCCAGTGTCCCCAGTGTCCCCAGTGTCCCCAGTGTCCCCAGTGTCCCCAGTGTCCCCAGTGTCCCCAGTGCCCCCAGTGTCCCCAATGTCCCCATCCTTTCCCTGCTGTCCCTGCTGTCCTCAATGTCCCCGTTTTCCTCCTTGTCCTCAATGTCCCTTCCTCCCCTTCCCCTCCCTGTCCCCAATGTCCCCACTGATCCCAATGTCCCCACCCTCTCCCTGATGTCCCTGTCCCCAACATCCCCTCCCTGTCCCTGCTGTCCCCAGTGTCCCCAGTGCCCCCAGTGTCCTTAATGTCCCCAGTGTCCCCAATGTCCCTAATGTCCCCAGTGTCCCCAATGTCCCCAGTGTCCCCAGTGTCCCCAGTGTCCCCAATGTCCCCAGTGTCCACAATGTCCCCAATGTCCCCAGTGTCCCCACCTGGTGCAGATGGTGATCTTCACAGACCTGATGACATCCTCCTCTTCCTTGCCTGATGGGGACAAGGAGGTGACATCAAAGGTGACACGGGGCGCACACGGGGGGACACGGGGAGTGGCTCGTGGTGACGCAGCGAGGACAGGGAGGGGACAGCTGGGGACTCACCCGTGTTGACCTCCTCCACGTCCACGCTCAGGTCGAAGTTGTCACATTTGTCATCCTTCTCGGGGACCTTGGCGTGGTACACGGTCACCACTGTCATTGTCCCCTTGCCCACGCCCTCGGCCTTGACCGTGAAGTCCTCGTTCAGCTTGGTCTGAGGGGACAGGGGACATTGAGAGGGGACACTGGGAGGGGACAGGGGACATTGGGAGGGGACAGGTGATAGGGGACATTGGGAAAGGACAGGGGACAGGTGACATTGTGAGGGGACAGGGGACATTGGGAGGGGACAGGGGACACTGGAAGGGGACAGGGGGCATTGGGAGGGGACAGGGACATTGTGAGGGGACAGGGACATTGGGAGGGGACAGGGGGAATTTGGGAGGGGACAGGGACATTGGGAGGGGACAGGGGATGTTGGGAGGGGACAGGGGACACTGGGAAGGGACAGGGGACATTGGGAGGGGACAGGGGACATCCCCAGGAGGGACAGGCAGAGGTGTGGGGGCGTGCGGGGACATGGAGGGGACAGGCAGGACACAGGGGGTGGCAGCGCTGCGGAGCTAGAGGGGACAGGGACGGTGAAGGACACGGAGGGGACACGGAGGTCAGGAGGACAGGGAGGTGACAAGGACATTGCAGGCCACAGCACGGGAGGGGACAAGGCCAGCCTGGGCCATCCCAAGACTTGAGAGGACACAGAGGTGACAGGACATGGAGGGGACATGGAAGGGACAACGGTGGCCATGGCGATGGGATGGGATTATCCAATGAGGACACCCAGAGGTGACAGTGCCAGGTGACAATGCCAGGTGCCAGGGACAGGGACAAGGTGACAGGTGCCAGGGTGACAAGGTGACAGGTGACTAGGTGACAAGGTCAGCCTGGGCCATCCCAAGAATTGAGAGGACACAGAGGGGACAGGACATGGAAGGAACAACGGGGGCCATGGTGATGGGACGGGATTATCCAACGAGGAGACCCAGAGGTGACAGTGCCAGGTGCCAGGTGACAATGCCAGGTGACACTGCCAGGTGAGAGGTGACAGGGACAGGTGCTAGGGACAGGTACCTCGGCGGAGCGTGCCACCAGCGCGTTGCTGTTCTTGATGCGGTACTTGATGGGGCTGGCGCGGCGCGGCAGCAGCACCGACACGTCCAGCTCCAGCTGCTGCTGGGCCTCCGTGGCCACCTGGTACTGGGCCAGAGCTTGAAACACCAGGATGGTGGCCTGAGGGGACATCGGGGTCACCAGGCCTTGGGGACACCCGCTGTGTGTCCACCTGGTACTGGGCCAGCGCTTGGAACACCAGGATGGTGGCCTGAGGGGACATCGGGGTCACCAGGCCTTGGGGACACCCGCTGTGTGTCCACCTGGTACTGGGCCAGCGCTTGGAACACCAGGATGGTGGCCTGAGGGGACATCGGGGTCACCAGGCCTTGGGGACACCCGCTGTGTGTCCACCTGGTACTGGGCCAGCGCTTGGAACACCAGGATGGTGGCCTGAGGGGACATCGGGGTCACCAGGCCTTGGGGACACCCGCTGTGTGTCCACCTGGTACTGGGCCAGCGCTTGGAACACCAGGATGGTGGCCTGAGGGGACATCGGGGTCACCAGGCCTTGGGGACACCCGCTGTGTGTCCACCTGGTACTGGGCCAGCGCTTGGAACACCAGGATGGTGGCCTGAGGGGACATCGGGGTCACCAGGCCTTGGGGACACCCGCTGTGTGTCCACCTGGTACTGGGCCAGCGCTTGGAACACCAGGATGGTGGCCTGAGGGGACATCGGGGTCACCAGGCCTTGGGGACACCCGCTGTGTGTCCACCTGGTACTGGGCCAGCGCTTGGAACACCAGGATGGTGGCCTGAGGGGACATCGGGGTCACCAGGGCTTGGGGACACCAGCTCTGTCCACCTGGTACTGGGTCAGTGTTTGGAACACCAGGATGGTGGCCTGAGGGGACACTGGGGTCACCAGGGCTTGGGGACACTGGTGGAGAGCCCACAAGGGCTCCTGAGTGGCCTCAGGGGACACTGCTGTCACCAGGGCTTGGGGACATCAGCTGGAGCACCCCCAAAGTCTTCTGAGTGGCCTTTGGCTCCTGTGCCACCAAAGACGTCCCCAAAAAGACAACGCCCATCCCTGTCACCTCCAGCGCCACCAGGTGCCCCCGAGATGTCCCCGCGGGCGGCCGGGGTGTCCCGTGTCCCACCTGGGTGGAGCCGTAGCCCCCTCCGTAGTAGTTCTGCTGGGCGAGCCACCGGACCACCGGCCCGGCCAGCTCCGACTTCTTCATCTGCACCAGCGCCAGCAGCGCGTAGGACGTGCCCTCGATGTTGTAGGTGCGGGCGTTGTGCTCCTCCCAGCTGGCCCCACCTGCGGGGACATCGGGGACACCTCCAGCCACCAGGGACCCCCATGGCCACCTCAGCCCAGCCCCAGATTACAGCCCCGGGTGAGGCGTTATCTCAGGAGGATCCAAAACCACTTCTGGAGAACCTCAGGAGGACCCAAAACCCTCTTCCCTCACCCCAGTTTCAACCTTTTCAACCCCAAGGTGAGGTGTCATCTTTGAGAACCTCAGGAGGACCCAAAACCACCTTCCCTGACCCCAAATTCCAACCCTGGGTGAGGATTCAGTTCTGGAGAACCTCAGGAGAACCCAAAACCAGCTTTGGAGAATTTCGTGAGAACCCAAAACCACCTCTCCTAACCCCAATTCCAACCCTTTCCACACAAAGGGGAGATGTCACCTTTGGAGAACCTCATGAGGACCCAAACCCACCACCTTTCACCCCAATTTTTACCTGGCCTGGTGAGGTGTCACATTTGAAGAACCTCATGAAGACCCCAAACCCACCCCCTTTCACCCCAGTTTTGACCCCTCTTGAGACATCACCTTTGGAGAACCTCATAAAGACCCAAACCCACCACTTTTCACCCCAATTTTGACCCCTGTTGAGATGTCACCTTTAGAGAACCTCATGAGGATCCTCTCAGTCTTGAGCTTCCCGGCCAGGGCCAGCGCGTAGGACGCCAGGGCCACCGTGTAGGGCCGGGTCAGCTGCTCGTAGCGCCGGGCCAGGAATCCGGCGGCTTTGTTGATGCTCTCGTCCAAGTTCTGGGAAGCAAGGATGGAAAATTTGGGATCTCAGGTGGCTTCCATGATGGTCTGGCACCTCAGGAATGTCCCTGTCCCCACGAGGGGTCACTCACGTTGACGTGGTCCTTGCAGGTGTCCCGTGCCTCCTCCAGGGCGATGAGGACGAAGGCGGTGAGGGACACCTCGGGCTCGGCGCCTTGGTAGCCTCCCTGTGGGACAAAAAAGAGGGAAAAAACCTCGGGATTGGGGTTTTCAAAGAGCTCGGTGGTCCACCAGCAGCTCATTCCAAAGATCTGTCCTTGACTGGTCTGAGGGACACCCAAGGGACAGCCAAGGGACACTAAATGTCACCCAAGGGACATCCAAAGAATATCTGACCTTCACCTGACCTTCAGGTGAGGGACACTCAAGGGACAATCAAGGGACACCCAAGGGACACCCAAGGGGCACCCAAAAGTCATCCAAGGGACATCCAAAGAACATTTGACCTTCATCTGACCTTCAGGTGAGGGACACTCAAGGGACAATCAAGGGACACCCAAGGGACACCCAAGGGACACTCGAATGTCACCCAAGGGACATCCAAAGAATATCTGACCTTCATGTGACCTTCACATGAGGAACACTCAAGGGACACCCAAGGAACGCTCAAGGGACAATCAAGGGGCACCCAAACTTCACCCAAGGTACATCCAAGGGACACCCAAAGGACATCCTAAATTTGCCAAAGGGACACCCAAAAAACACCCAAGGGACAGCCAAGGGACACTCGAATGTCACCCAAGGACATCCAAAGAATATCTGACCTTCACCTGACCTTCAGGTGTGGAACACCCAAAAAACACCCAAGGGACACCCAAGGGACACTAAATGTCACCCAAGGGACATCCAAAGAATATCTGACCCTCACATGACCTTCATGTGAGGAACACTCAAGGGACAGCTAAGGGACACTCAAACTTCTGACCATCCAAAGAATATCTGACCTTCACCTGACCTATACCTGACCTTCAGGTGAGGAACACTCAAGGGACACTCAAGGGACACCCAAGGGACACCCAAGGGACACTAAATGTCACCCAAGGGACATCCAAAGAATATTTGACCTTCATCTGACCTTCACATGAGGAACATCCAAGGGACACTCAAGGGACACTCAAAGAACACCCAAGGGACACCAAATGGATGCCCAGTGGACACCCAAAAAAACACCCAAGGGATAGCCAAGGAACACCCAATGAATGTTTGCTCTTCACCTGACCTTCACCCAAGGAATGCCAAAGGAAATTTCTGAGGTTTACTTGACCTTCACCTAAGGAACGCCCAAGGAACGCCCAAGCAACACCTGACCTTCACCCAAGGAACACCCAAAACCCACCCAAACTTCAACCAAGGACCACTCAAAGAATTCCTGAGGTTCACCTGACCATCACCCAAGGAATGCCCAAGGAACACCTGACTTTCAGCCAAGGGACACTCAAAGAATTCCTGAGGTTCACCTGACCTTCACCCGAGAAACACCCAAGGAACACCCAAACTTCACCAGACTTTCACCCAAAACCCACACAAAAACTCCCACCCTCCACCCTTGGTCCCCCAAGCTTTGGCCACCAGCAGTGACAGGGTTGAGGGGTCCCCCTACCACCATCTCCTTATGGATGACGGGCGCGTCCTCCTGGAAGACCCCGTCTGGCTTCTGCTTGTTGAGGATGAGCCACTTGAGGGGGCCGCAGATCTCGCCGTGCTCGATGTCCGTCAGCTTCCTGGCCATGGCGAACACCTTGACCACGTAGGCGGTCAGCCTGGGGATGGGGACACTTGAGTGTCACATCCGCCCTTGTCACCTGGTCTGGGTGTTGGTGGTGGTGGCAGCAGGTCCCTCACCAGGTGCTGGAGGGGCGGTTGATGAAGGCGGCGTAGGAGCTGTCGGGCTTGCGGAAGGCCAACTGTTGGGTGTAACCTGTGAGGAGATGGCCGTTGGTCAACACGTGGGGTGTTATGGGTGGGCTTCAGGCCACCAATGCCCTCCAACTGTTGGTCAATATGAGGGGTGGCCTCAGGCCACCAATGTTCTCCAGCTGTTGGTCAACATGAGAGGTGGCCACCTCGGATGATAGGGACCTTTTGTGACCCAAGACAGGACACCGAGGGACAGTCCCACCACTTTGGGGGCCATTCCCACCATTTTGAGGATAGTCCCACCACTTTTGTGGCTGTTCCCACCATTTTGAGAACACTCCCACCACTTTCGGGGACATTCCCACCATTTTGAGGACATTCCTACCACTTTGAGGACATTCCTACCACTTTGAGGACATTCCTCCCAATCTGGGGACATTGCCACCCTTTTTAGGGTCATTCCCACCATTTTGAAGACATTCCCACCACTTTTATCGCCATTCCCACCATTTTGAGGACATTCCCACCACTTTGAGGACATTCCTCCCAATCTGGGGACATTGCCACCCTTTTTAGGGTCATTCCCACCACTTTCGGGGCTGTTCCCACCATTCTGAGGACATTCCCACCACTTTTATTGCCATTCCCACCATTTTGAGGATATTCCTACCACTGTTGTGAGTTCCCACCATTTTGAGGATAGTCCCACCACTTTTGTGGCTGTTCCCACCATTTTGAGAACACTCCCACCACTTTCGGGGACATTCCCACCATTTTGAGGACATTCCCACCACTTTCGGGGACATTCTCACCATTTTGAGAACACTCCCACCACTTTCGGGGACATTCCCACCATTTTGAGGACATTCCCACCACTTTCGGGGCTGTTCGCACCATTCTGAGGACATTCCCGCCACTTTTATTGCCATTCCCACCATTTTGAGGACATTCCTACCACTTTGAGGACATTCCTCCCAATTTGGGGACATTCCCACCCTTTTTAGGGTCATTCCCACCACTTTCGGGGCTGTTCGCACCATTCTGAGGACATTCCCGCCACTTTTATTGCCATTCCCACCATTTTGAGGACATTCCTACCACTTTGAGGACATTCCTCCCAATTTGGGGACATTCCCACCCTTTTTAGGGTCATTCCCACCACTTTCGGGGCTGTTCCCACCATTCTGAGGACATTCCCACCACTTTTATTGCCATTCCCACCATTTTGATGACATTCCCACCATATTTGGTGCCGTTCCCACCACTTGTACCTGTCCCCACCACTTTCGGTGCCATTCCTACCACTTTTGTTGCCATTCCCACCATTTTGAGGACACTCCCACCACATTTGGTGCCGTTCCCACCATTTGTACCCATCCCCACCACTTTCGGTGCCATTCCTCCCACTTTTGTTGCCATTCCCACCATTTTGAGGATACTCCCACCACATTTGGTGCCGTTCCCACCATTTGTACCCATCCCCACCACTTTCGGTGCCATTCCTCCCACTTTTGTTGCCATTCCCACCATTTTGAGGACACTCCCACCACTTTCAGTGCCATTCCCACCACTTTTGGGGCCGTTCCCACCTTTCTTGATCAGCTCGATGGCCCCCGCCCGGCGGTCGATGCCAAAGTTCTCCCACTGCTCGGTGCTGTCCAGGTAGTGGACGGCGATGACCGTCGGGGTCATGGCGATCATGTTCTGCTCCCCACAACCCGACGGCGTCACGATCAGGTGCTTCAGCTTGGCCCCATCGATGGCCTTCTCCACGATGATGGACACGGGGTTGCCTGGGCCCGGAGAGGACGCGTCACGCTCAAGATGTCCCACCTGTCCCCTCCCTCCAGGTTGTCCCCAGGTGTCCTCTCCTTGGTGCTCACCCTGGATGCTGACTTTGGTCTCCGACTCGGTGTTGGGGACGATGTCCGACAGGTCGGCGGCCTTCACCCGCTCCTCCTGCACCCCGTCTGTGGGGTGGGGTGGACGTGGGTGACCCCAAATGCTCCCCGTGTCCCACCCCCCTGAGGTGACCCAGCCCCACCCCACATCAGGGTGTCCCTTGTCCCTCCAGACCACACCGGGATGGCCCTTGTCCCTTGGGATGCCCCAGCTCTGTGGTGGGATGCCCCTTGTCCTCAAAATTGTCCCAAACCTGATCTTGGAGGTGCCTTCTTGATTCCCAAAGATGTCCTAGACCCACTGTGGGATCTCTCTGGTTCCCAAAGATGTCCCAAACCCAAAGCTGAATCTCCCCATTCCCCAAAGATGTCCCAAAGCCACCGTGGGACCTCCCTGGTCCCCAAAGATGTCCCAAAGCCTCCGTAGGACCTCCCTGGTCCCCAAAGATGTCCCAAAGCCACCGTGGGAGCTCCCTGGTCCCCAGAGATGTCCCAAATCCACAGTAGGATCTCCTTGATCCCCAAAGATGTACCCAAAGCCACCATGGGATATTTCTGATCTCCAGGGATGTCCCAAAGCCACCGTGGGACCTCTCTGGTCCCCAAAGATGTCTCAAAGCCTCCGTGGAACCTCCCTGGTCCCCAAAGATGTCCCAAAGCCACCGTGGGAGCTCCCTGGTCCCCAAAGATGTCCCAAAGCCACCATGGGAGCTCCCTGGTCCCCAAAGATGTCCCAAAGCCACCGTGGGACTTCCCTGGTCCCCAGAGATGTCCCAAATCCACAGTAGGATCTCCTTGATCCCCAAAGATGTACCCAAAGCCACCATGGGATATTTCTGATCTCCAGAGATGTCCCAAAGCCACTGTGGGACCTCTCTGGTCCCCAAAGATGTCCCAGAGCCTCCGTGGGACCTCCCTGGTCCCCAAAGATGTCTCAAAGCCTCCGTGGAAGCTCCCTGGTCCCCAAAGATGTCCCAAAGCCACCGTGGGACCTCCCTGGTCCCCAAAGATGTCCCAAAGCCACCGTGGGAGCTCCCTGGTCCCCAAAGATGTCCCAAAGCCACCATGGGAGCTCCCTGGTCCCCAAAGATGTCCCAAAGCCACCGTGGGAGCTCCCTGGTCCCCAAAGATGTCCCAAAGCCACCATGGGAGCTCTCTGGTCCCCAGAGATGTCCCAAAGCCACCGTGGGAGCTCCCTGGTCCCCAAAGATGTCCCAAAGCCACCATGGGAGCTCCCTGGTCCCCAAAGATGTCCCAAAGCCACCGTGGGAGCTCCCTGGTCCCCAGAGATGTCACTCACTGACTCCCTTGTTCTGCGGGTCCAGCTCGACGATCTTCACCGTCTTCTCCAGCCGCATCCCCTCGGGCTGTCCAGGGCAGAGTCCAGCGCTGAAGGTGGGGTTGGGTCTGGGGTCCTCCCCTTCCCAACCCCTCTGGACCACTGGGAGAGGCCTCCCAGTACAAACCAGTACCCCCAGTGACACACAGGAACAACCCCAGGAGGCCACACTGGGTCATACATGTCACTGAGGTCCTGGAGACCCTGAGGTCACTCTTGTGTCTTGATCAAATTCATTGTGTGGCCACCAGCCTGGCCTTGGTGACCCCATCCAGATCATCAATGCAGATATTGATTGAAAATACCAAATCAATAAGGATATCAAGTCCCATGATCAGCCTGATCTCTCCTGATAATCAATGAAGATAATGATTAAAAATATCAAATCAATAGGAATATCAAGTCCCATGGTCAGCCTGACCTTGGTGACCCCATCCAGGTCATCAATGCAGATATTGATTGAAAATACCAAATCAATAAGGATATCAAGTCCCACAGTCAGCCTGATCCCATCCAGATCATCAACGCAGATATTGATTAAAAATACCAAATCAATAAGGGTATCAAGTCCCATAGTCAGCCTGATCCCATCCAGTCATCAATGAAGATATTGATTAAAAATATCAAATCAATAAGGGCATCAAGTCCCATGGTCATCCTGACCTTGGTGACCCCATCATGATCATCAATGAAAGTATTGATTAAAAATACCAAATCAATAACGCTACCAAACCAACCTGGCCACACACTGCCCCCTTGTGGCCACCACGTGTCACTGGCCGTGCCACCACCCGCCACCACCCTCTGCTGTGGTGGCCCTGGGCCACCCTCGGTGGCCGCCCAACCACCAAAGAACAACACACGGATGCCACCACGCTGGGGACATCTCACCAACGGAAGTGCCACCACCACAACCATCGTGGCCACTCACCACAACTCGGAGCTTCTTCTTGACCCCGTCGCCCACGTACTGGTTGCGGACGGCCGCCTTGACCTCGATGTCCAGCAGGCCGAGCTTGAGGGGGACGATGACGAAGGACACGGTGCGCGAGGACTCGGCCTTCATCCTCAGGACCTGCTGGAAGCGCCGCTTGGCCGTGGAGGGGCTGCACAGGTCGGGGTTGTAGACCAGCTCCACGCGCACCTGGACGGTGACAGGGAGGTCACACCTGAGGTCCGGAGAGAGGGTGATGGCGTCCCCAAAAAATGTCCCCAAACTGACCGTGATGTCGTGCAACCAGTAGTTGTAGAGGATGGCACGGATCTCCACCTGCTCGTTCCTCACCACCGAGTAGGGCAGGCGGAGGTCAATGAAGAACTCCTTCATCACCGTGATCTCGTAGGGGTCGGCCACGCACAGCCCTGGGGTGGGGGACACGCGGGGGGTTGGGGTTGGGGGACACCTCGTGTCACCAAGGAGCCCCGAGGTCTTCAGAGGTCCCTGGAAGTCCAGGGAGTCCTCACAAGGTTTAGGAGATCCATCAAAACCCATGTTCTTCCCAAAGTTTAGGGGATCCATCAAGACCCACAGAGTCCTCCCAAGGTTTAGGAGATCCATCAAGACCCACAGAGTCCTCCCAAGGTTTAGGGGATCCATCAAGACCCACAGAGTCCTCCCAAGGTTTAGGGGATCCATCAAGACCCACAGAGTCCTCCCAAGGTTTAGGAGACCCCTTGAATCCCAAAGTTTAGAAGATCCCTCAAGTTCCACGGAGATCCCTCAAATCCCAAGGATGGTCACCAAGCTTTGGGGCATCTCTAGGGCAGGCGGAGGTCAATGAAGAACTCCTTCATCACCGTGATCTCGTAGGGGTCGGCCACGCACAGCCCTGGGGTGGGGGACACGCGGGGGGTTGGGGTTGGGGGACACCTCGTGTCACCAAGGAGCCCCGAGGTCTTCAGAGGTCCCTGGAAGTCCAGGGAGTCCTCACTCCCTCAGATTTTGGAGATCCCTCAAATCCCAGTGAACCCCTCCAGGCTTTAGGAGACCCTTCAGGTCTCAGGGACCCCCCACAAGGTTTGGGGACATTCCGTTGACCCCAGGAACCCCCTTGTCCTCCATGACCCCGTACCTTTGGAGGGGGAGAGGCTGACCGCCAGGACCTCCCAGGTAGTGATGGAGTCCTTCAGGTACACGGGCAGCGTCTTGGCCGAGACCCTGGAGAGGACGGGAGCGACCAAGGGGGTCGTGGCCCACCCCAGGCCAGGCTCAGGGAGTGTCACCATGGGACTTCCCTGGTCCCCAAAGATATCCCAAACACACAGTTGGACTTTTCTGGTCCCCAAAAATGTTCCAAACCCACAGTGGGACTTCCTTTAGTCCCCAAAGATATCCCAGACCCACAGACCCCCCCCAAGCAGGACCAGGAGCTTGGAGATGACCCCTGAGTGGACCAAAAACTCCTGAGTGGACCAGGAGATTAGCAGTGACCTTTGTCTGGATTTGGGGTGACCATAACTGATCTCCAGAGATGTCCAAGCTGGATGGGGACAGGGTGACCATGCCCAGGCTGGGCCATGGGGTGGGTGGGTGGTGGGACAGGAGGTCCAGGCTCACCCCAGCTCGTTGGGTGGCTCCGTCAGCTGCTCCACCTGCCACAGCCAACTCTCGGGGAAGAGGCTCCGTGAGACGATGTCCGAGTCCTCCAAGAACGGATCGTCGTCCTCATGGCCTGGGGGTGGTGGCATCGGCCCTCTCGAACGTGGCCTCAGGGCTGAGACCCCTGAGCGGAGCCGGTATCACACCAGCGCCACCCAGTGTCACCCCAGCACCACCCAGTGTCACCCCAACACCACCCAGTGTCACCCCAGTGCCACCCCTTGTCTTGCCCAAGGTCACCCAACTGCCACCCAAGTATTGCCTGATGAGTTGTCCAAGGATCACATAAGGAATGCCCAAGGGCCACTTGAGCTTCACGCAAGGAATGCCCCAAACCCACCCAAGGCCCTCCCAACCTTCACCCAAGCTCCACCTGAGGAGAACCCAAGGAATACCTGAGGTTCACGTGACCTTCTACCAAGGAAAGTCTTCCAAGAACGGATCGTCGTCCTCATGGCCTGGGGGTGGTGGCATCGGCCCTCTCGAACGTGGCCTCAGGGCTGAGACCCCTGAGCGGAGCCGGTATCACACCAGCGCCACCCAGTGTCACCCCAGTGCCACCCCTTGTCTTGCCCAAGGTCACCCAACTGCCACCCAAGTATTGCCTGATGAGTTGTCCAAGGATCACATAAGGAATGCCCAAGGGCCACTTGAGCTTCACGCAAGGAATGCCCCAAACCCACCCAAGGCCCTCCCAACCTTCACCCAAGCTCCACCTGAGGAGAACCCAAGGAATACCTGAGGTTCACGTGACCTTCCAGCAAGGAAAGTCCAAGGAACACTCAAGGAGCACCCAAGAAATACCCAAGGTTCACCTGACCTTAGTCCAAGGAATACCCAAGGAACACCCAAAGAACATTCAAGGAACACCCAAGGAATACCCAAGGAACACCCAGAATTCACCTGACCTTCCCCCAAGGAACACCCAAGGAACACCTGACCTTCCTCCAAGGAAAGTCCAAGGAACATCCAAGGAATGCCCAAAGAACACCCAAGGAACGCCCAAAGTTTGCCTGATCTACACCAAGGAACACCCAAGGAACATCCAACCTTCACCCAAACTTTGCTCAAGCTCATCTTCACCTGGGGTCCACCAAGGAACACCCAAACCCCACCCAAGACCGTCCCAACCTTCACCCAAGCTCCTTTCCCCAAGGAACACCCAAGGAACACATGACCTTCCTCCAAGGAAAGTCCAAGGAACATCCAAGGAATGCCCAAAGAACACCCAAAGAACACCCACGGTTCACCTGATCTACACCAAGGAACACCCAAGGAACATCCAACCTTCACCCAAACTTTGCTCAAGCTCACCTTCACCTGAGGTCCACCAAGGAACACCCAAACCCCACCCAAGACCGTCCCAACCTTCACCCAAGCTCCACCTGAGAAGCACCCAAGGAATACCTGAGGTTCACCTGACCTTCCACCAGGGAAAGTCCAAGGAACACTCAAGGAACGCCCAAGGAACGCCCAAGGAACACCCAAAGTTTGCCTGAACTTCACCAAGGAACACCCAAGGAACACCCAACCTTCACCCAAACTTTGCTCAAGCTCACCTTCACCTGAGGTCCACCAAGGAACACCCAAACCCCACCCAAGACCCTTCACCTAAGCTCCACCCGAGGTTCCTCCAACCTCCCCCAACCTTCTCCCACCCTCCATGACCCAACACTTGCTTCTGGCCAGCCCGGTGCTGGGTGAGAAGTTCTGCTGGTCCCGCTTGGCCTTGATGTATCTGCAGCAGTCGAGGAAGGCACGGACGCAGGCCTCGCCCTCCTGGATGTACTCGGTCCTCTGCTCGCAGCTGTGTCCCATCGGGTTGTCCTTCATCCCGTCCTGGCAGCACTTCCTCTCCAGCTTGTCCGAGTACTCGGCCGCTGGTGGACACCAGGACAGGGCTGGGACAAGCCCTGGTGGCTCTTTGGGACATGGGGACCTCGGGGTGTGGGACATTCTGGTGGCTCTTTGGGACATGGGGACCTTGGGGGTGTGGGACACTCCGGGGGTGTGGGACACTCTGGTGGCTCTCAGGGACATGGGGACCTCGGGGGTGTGGGACACTCTGGTGGCTCTCGGGAATGGGGACATTGGGGGTGTGGGACATTCTGGGGGCTCTCAGGAATGGGGACCTCGGGGGTGTGGGACACTCTGGTGGCTCTCGGGAATGGGGACATTGGGGGTGTGGGACATTCTGGTGGTTCTTGGGAGTGGGGACCTCAAGGGTGTGGGACATCCTGGTGGCTCTTGGGACATGGGGACATTGGGGGTGTGGGACATCCTGGTGGCTCTCAGGAATGGGGCCCTCGGGGGTGGGGGACATCCTGGTGGCTCTCAGGAATGGGGCCCTCGGGGGTGGGGGACATCCTGGTGGCTCTCAGGAATGGGGCCCTCGGGGGTGGGGGACATCCTGGTGGCTCTCAGGAATGGGGCCCTCGGGGGTGGGGGACATCCTGGTGGCTCTCAGGAATGGGGCCCTCGGGGGTGGGGGACATCCTGGTGGCTCTCAGGAATGGGGCCCTCGGGGGTGGGGGACATCCTGGTGGCTCTCAGGAATGGGGCCCTCGGGGGTGGGGGACATCCTGGTGGCTCTCAGGAATGGGGCCCTCGGGGGTGGGGGACATCCTGGTGGCTCTCAGGAATGGGGCCCTCGGGGGTGGGGGACATCCTGGTGGCTCTCAGGAATGGGGCCCTCGGGGGTGGGGGACATCCTGGTGGCTCTCAGGAATGGGGCCCTCGGGGGTGGGGGACATCCTGGTGGCTCTCAGGAATGGGGCCCTCGGGGGTGGGGGACATCCTGGTGGCTCTCAGGAATGGGGCCCTCGGGGGTGGGGGACATCCTGGTGGCTCTCAGGAATGGGGCCCTCGGGGGTGGGGGACATCCTGGTGGCTCTCAGGAATGGGGCCCTCGGGGGTGGGGGACATCCTGGTGGCTCTCAGGAATGGGGCCCTCGGGGGTGGGGGACATCCTGGTGGCTCTCAGGAATGGGGCCCTCGGGGGTGGGGGACATCCTGGTGGCTCTCAGGAATGGGGCCCTCGGGGGTGGGGGACATCCTGGTGGCTCTCAGGAATGGGGCCCTCGGGGGTGGGGGACATCCTGGTGGCTCTCAGGAATGGGGCCCTCGGGGGTGGGGGACATCCTGGTGGCTCTCAGGAATGGGGCCCTCGGGGGTGGGGGACATCCTGGTGGCTCTCAGGAATGGGGCCCTCGGGGGTGGGGGACATCCTGGTGGCTCTCAGGAATGGGGACATTGGTGCTGTGGGACACTCTGGTGGCCCTCTGGGATGTGGGAAACTCTGTTGGCTTTTTGGGACATGGGGACCTTGGAGGTGTGGGACACTCTGGTGGCCTTTGGGACAGCAGATGCTGCAGGACATGGGACACTGGTGTCCCTCAGGGTCCTGGGACAATTTAGCAGCCTCAGGGACAAGGAACACCCAGGTGACCTCGAGGACAAGGGGCACCCTGGTGACCCCTGGGGACAAGGGACATCCCAGTGCCACCTACCCTTGGTGCCCTTGTACTCGGCGAGTGCCAGCGAGCGGCGCTTGCGTTTGGCCGGCTGGGGACACTGGACCTCTGGGGACAGAGGGGACATTGGTCAGGACCCCAAAGTGTCCCACGTGTCACATCTCAAAGTTCAGGGTCACCTCCCCCATCCCTGAGGTGTCACCTCCCCATCCCTGAGGTGTCACACCCCTGAGGTGTCACCATCCCCATCTCCCTAAATGTCACCGCTCCCCTTCCTGAAGTGTCACATCCCTGGTCCCTGAGGTGCCACATGCTTCAAGTGCCCCATCCACCATCCCTGAGATGTCACCTCCCCCATCCCTGAGGTGCCACATGCTTGAAAGGTCGCCCCCAACACCCCTGCAACGTCCCCTCCCCCATCCCTGAGGTGTCACCTCCCCATCCCTGAGGGGTCACACCCCTGAGGTGTCACCATCCCCATCTCCCTAAATGTCACCGCTCCCATTCTTGAAGTGTCACATCCCTGGTCCCTGAGGTGCCACATGCTTCAAGTGCCACATCCACCATCCCTGAGATGTCACCTCCCCCATCCCTGAGGTGTCACCTCCCCATCCCTGAGGTGTCACACCCCTGAGGTGTCACCTCCCCCATCCCTGAGATGTCATCTTCTCTGTCCCTGACATGTCACCTCTCCCATCCCCAAGGTGTCACCTCCCCCATCCCTGAGGTGCCACATGTTTCAAGTGCCACGTCCACCATCCCTGAGATGTCACCTCCTCCAACCCCGAGGTGCCACCTCCTCCACCATCTCCTGTGGTGCCACCCCAAGGTGCCACCTCTGTGAGATGCCACCTCCCTGAGGTGCCACCCCCTGTCCCCGAGGTGCCACCCCAGCTGTCCCACCTGACCGCTGGGGCGTGGTGACCTTGACGCTGGTGGTCAGGCTCAGGCCAGCGTCCGCGAAGACCCCGACGTTGTCCCTGCCGCTGCCCGGCGTGCAGCCGATGTCACTTTTCTCCACCGTGTCCCAAACCTGCGCCCACAGGGGACAGCTGTGATGGCCACTGCCACCATCCAAGGACAGTGGGGACAGCTGTGATGGCCACTGCCACCATCCATGGACAGTGGGGACAGCTGTGATGGCCACTGCCACCATCCATGGACAGTGGGGACAGCTGTGACAGCCACTGCCACCATCCATGGACAGTGGGGACAGCTGTGACGGCCACTGCCACCATCCATTGACGGTGGGGACAGCTGTGATGGCCACTGCCACCACCCAAGGACGATGGGGACAGCTGTGACAGCCACTGCCACCATCCATGGACAGTGGGGACAGCTGTGACGGCCACTGCCAACATCCGGGGCCGAAGGGGACAGCTGTGATGGCCACTGCCACCACCCAGGGACAGCAGGACAGCCATGACGGCCACTGCCATCATCCATGGACAGTGGGTGTGACAGCCACTGCCACCATCCATGGACAGTGGGGACAGCTGTGATGGCCACTGCCACCATCCATGGATGATGGGGACAGCTATGATGGCTACTGCCACCACCCAGGGACAGCAGGACAGCCATGACGGCCACTGCCACCATCCAAGGACAGTGGGGACAGGGACAGTCGTGACGGCCACTGCCACCACCCAGGGATGATGGGGACAGTTGTGATGGCCATCACCAGGGGACAGCAGGGACAACCATGATGGTCACCACCAGGGGACAGCAGGGACAGGGGCAGCCTTGATGGCCACCACCAGGGGACAGCAAGGACAGGGACAACCTTGATGGCCACCACCAGGGGATGATGAGGACAGGGACAACTGTGATGGCCACCACCCAAGGATGCTGGAGATGGCCATGACCATCCCTTGGGGACATGGAGGACAGGGCCACCCACCCTGGTCTGGGTGAGTTTGTTCTTCCTGAGGACGAAGACCCCCTTGTCCACGGCCACCAGCCCCACGTGGGCCTTGTGGTCGCCCTCGATGCGCAGCCTCATGGGGGTCCCCGGCTCGTGCACACGGTTGTCACCTTCCGTCGCCCCCTTCACCACCAGCTGCCACAGACACAGGAGGTGACGTCACCAGGATGTCCCCAAAAGCCACGCTTGTCCCTCCCCCACCAGTGGAGACACCAAATTTGGACCTCCAGGGGCAGTTGATGGACATGTCTGGGCCATCACTGGGCCACCAGAGCCACCTGGGCCACCCAGGAGATATCCAAGCTCCTCATGGAGTGTCCAAAACCACACAAGTGACACCAAATCCCCACCAGGGGCCACTCAGGTCCCTCAATGTCCCCTCAAGCCCTTCCAAAGGTCCCCAAGGATCTTCAGGTCCCCCAAACCCTTCCAAAGGATCCCCAGATCCCTCAAGGACCTCCAGGTCCTTCAATGTCCCCCCCAAGCCCTTCAGGTGCCCCCTCAAGTCCCTCAAGGGCCCCCCAGGCTCATCCAAATGTCCTCCAGGTCCCTCAAGGGCCCCCAAGACTCCCAAGGACCTCCAAGGTCCCTCAAGGGCCCCCCAAGCCCCTCATGGACCTCCCAAACCCCTGAAGGGTCCCCCAAGCCCCTCAAAAGCCCACTCAATGCCACCCAAGTCCCTCATGGACCTCCCAGGCCCCTCAAGGACCTCCCAAGTCCCTCAAAAGTCCCCTCAAGGCCACCTAAACCCCTCAAGGACCTCCCAGGTCCCTCAAAGCCACCCAAGCCCCTCAAGGACCTCCAAACCCTTCAAGGGCCTCCAAGGTCCCTCAAGGACCCCCCAAACACCTCCAAGGCCTCCCAGACCCCTCAAAGACCACTCCAGCCACCACCAAGGCACATCCAATGTCTCCAAGACCCCTTTGACCCCCCTGGGAACACCGGGGGACACTCACAGTGCCCATGCAGGTGTCCTTGACGTCCACCCAGACGGAGTCGGCCACGATCTCGCCGGGCAGGACGTAGTAGTAGGCCACGATGCGGAAGGACGGGATGAGCTCCGGCGTCACCGGCAGGGTCATGGTCACCAAGCTCTGGCCGGCCTCGTGCCGCTGCCGGCCGGCTCGGACGATGCGTCCCTTGGTCATGATCTGCCAGAAACCCAAGCTTGCTGGCCTCCTGGACGTCCAGGTGGTCAAGCTGGAGGACCATGGGTCAACCACGGGTACCCACCAGGTAGGTGAAGAACGGGACGGAGTTGCGGACGTCGTTGTTGCTGGTCTTGAGGTGGAAGTTCACGGCCAGGTTGTCCCCGGGCTGCAGCTCGGTGGCGGCCACCGCCAGGTGCAGGAAGTTGCCTGAGCCGGCCTGGCTGCGATAGGCCTGGGCCGTCATCTGCCGCGAGGCCTGGCGCTCTGGTGGCAGCCCCGCCTGGGCCGTCCGCACCTGGGACAGGTGACACGGTGGCACTCGGTCAGCGGGGAGGGATGTGGGCCTGGGTGGGGTCAGCGTGGAGCGCTTGGCCACCATAGAGGTTCCATAGAGGTCTTGGCCATCATGGAGGGCTTGGCCATCACAGAGGGCTTGGCCACCATAGAGGTTTCATACAGGTTTTGGCCACCAGAGAGGTCTTGGCCACCATGGAGGTCTTGGCCATCACAAAGGTCTTGGCCACTATAGAGGTTCCACAGAGGTCTTGGCGACCACAGAGGTCTTGGCCACCATGGAGGTTTTGGCCGTCATGGAGCTCTTGGCCACCATAGAGGTCTTGGCCATTGTGGAGGTGTGTTGGTTATCATGGAGATTTTGGCCACTATGGATGCCTTGGCCACCATAGAGGTCTTGGCCACCACAGAGGTCTTGGCCATCATGAAGGTCTTGGCCACCATAGAGGTTTTGGCCATTGTGGAGGTGTGTTGGTCATCATGAAGGCCTTGGCCATCATGGAGGCCTTGGCCATCATGGAGGCCTTGGCCATCATGGAGGTCTTGGCCATCATGGACGTGTGTTGGTCATCATGGAGGTCTTGGCCACCATAGAGTTCTTGGCCATCATGGATGTGTGTTGGTCATCATGGAGACCTTGGCCACTATGGAAGTCTTGGCCACCATGGAGGTCTTGTCTGTCATGGTCTCCCTGGTGCCCTGGTCCTTGGTGACCCTCTCCATGGTCAAACTGACCATCTGCTACCTTGGATGTCTTGGCCACTCAACCACCATGGTCCCTCTGACCTTGTCCCTTGGCCACCCTCAATGTCTTGGCCACTTTTGTCTCCCTGGCTTTGACCATCCCATTCCTGGTCACTGGTCACCCTGGCCACATGCCACCATGGACAACTGACCACTGTGGACACCTCCACAGGCCTCTTTGACACCTGGTCCTTGGTCACTCTCATGTCTTGGTCAACCCAATTGAGTTGACCACCATGGTCAGCCTGACCGAGGTTGTCCTTGTCCTTGGCCAATGGTGACCAGGATAGCCCCGTTCCTTGGTCACTCTGGACATCTCAGCCACCTCAACCCCCCAGTCCTTGGTCACTCTGGACATCTTGACCACCACAGTCAACTCAACCATGGGGTGACCTTGGCCATCCTGGCATTTGGCCAATGATGAGTGACCACAATGACCCTTGACCGCCATGGATGTCCAGCCCATCCTGGTCCCCAGTCCTGCTGTCCTGACCCTTGGACATTCCAGGGGTCACTCCGGCCATCTCAGCCACCTCAACCCCCCGGCCCTTGGTCACTCGGGACACCTTGACCACCACAGTCACCTCAACCACGGGGTGACCTCGTTTTTTGGCCAATGATGAGTGACCACGATAACCCTTGACCGCCATGGATGTCCAGCCCATCCTGGTCCCCAGTCCTGCTGTCCTGACCCTTGGTCATCACAACCATGGGTCACTCTGGACATCTCAGCCACCTCAACCCCCCGGCCCTTGGTCCCTCTGGACACCTTGACCACCACAGTCACATCAATCAGGGGGTGACCTCGGCCATCCTGGCTTTTGGCCAATGATGAGTGACCACAATGACCCTTCATCACCACGGATGTCCAGTCCATCCTGGTCCCCTGTCCTGCTGTCCTGACCCTTGGACATCCCAGGGGTCACTCCGGCCATCTCAGCCACCTCAACCCCCTGGGCCACCCCATCGGAGGTGACACCTGGTGACACTCACGGTGATGGGGACGCTGTCCTTGTTGGCTGGCATGTTGAGGACCAGCCTGGCCGTGCCATCGCGCTGTGTGGCCACCTGGCCCTGGAAGCCATCGGCCTGGACGGTGACACGCGGCGCCGGGGACTGGTCGGGGTTGGTGACATAAACCTGGAGGGGACACCGGGGGACGTGGGGACATTACGTGGGAAGGGGTGGTTGCACTGGGAGGGGACACTGGGAAGGGGTGGTGGCATCAGAAAGGGATGGTGGCACTGGGAAGGGACACTGAGAAGGGGTGGTGGCACCGGGAAAGGGTTGTGGCACTGGGAAGGGACAATGACACTGGGAATGGGTGGTGGCACCGGGAAGGAGTGGTGGCACTGGGAGGGGACACTGGGAATGAGTGGTGGCACCGGGAAGGAGTGGTGGCACTGGGAGGGGACACTGGGAGTGGGTGGTGGCCGGGAAGGAGTGGTGTGGCACTGGGAGGGGACACTGGGAGTGGGTGGTGGCACTGGGAAGGGGTGGTGGCACTGGGAAGGGACAGTGGGAAGGGGTGGTGGCACCAGGAAAGGGTCGTGACACTGGGAGGGGACAATGATACTGGGAAGGGTTGGTGGCACTGGGAGGGGACACTGGGAATGAGTGGTGGCACCGGGAAGGAGTGGTGGCACTGGGAGGGGACACTGGGAGTGGGTGGTGGCACTGGGAAGGAGTGGTGGCACTGGGAGGGGACACTGGGAATGGGTGGTGGCACTGGGAAGAGATGGTGGCATTGGGAAGGGACACTGGGAAGGGGTGGTTGCAGTGGGAAGGGTTGGTGGCACTGGGAGGGGACACTGGGAAGGGGTGGTGGCACCAGGAAGGGTGGTGGCACCAGGAAGGGTGGTGGCACCAGGAAGGGTGGTGGCACCAGGAAGGGTGGTGGCACCAGGAAGGGTGGTGGCACCAGGAAGGGTGGTGGCACCAGGAAGGGTGGTGGCACCAGGAAGGGTGGTGGCACCAGGAAGGGTGGTGGCACCAGGAAGGGTGGTGGCACCAGGAAGGGTGGTGGCACCAGGAAGGGGTGGTGGCACTGGGAAGGGACACTGGCACCAGGAAGTGCCACCCCAGTGACACAGGGACAGCCCACGGTCCCCAGCCCCTCTCAGGTGACACAGGGACATCACCCAGAGACCAACTTCTCCTCCACCCCTGTCCCCATCCCAGGCCACCCCGTGGGTCCCGTGCCACCCCCCTGGGCCACCGCTGTCCCCAAGGTGTCACCAACCGTGAGGTCAAAGGGCATCCCCGGCTTGAAGTACTTGGGGGTGTGGGTGAAGTGGATGCTGTAGGGCGACGTCACGATCGGGATGCCACCGCGCTGGGCCTCCACCATGTCACTGCCTGTGGGGACACCGCGGTGGCCGTGTCACCTGGGTCCCTGTCCCCCACCCCAGGTGTCCTGCCATTCTCACTGTCCCCCTGCAACCCATCATGTCACTGCCTGCGGGGACACCGCGGTGGCCGTGTCACCTGGGTCCCTGTCCCCACCCTAGGTATCCCTCCATCCTCACTGTCCCCCTGCCACCCTCCATGTCACTGCCTGCGGGGACACCGCGGTGGCCGTGTCACCTGGGTCCCTGTCCCCCACCCCAGGTGTCCTGCCATTCTCACTGTCCCCCTGCAACCCATCATGTCACTGCCTGCGGGGACACCGCGGTGGCCGTGTCACCTGGGTCCCTCTCCCCACCCCAGGTGTCCTGCCATTCTCACTGTCCCCCTGCCACCCATGTCACTGCCTGCGGGGACACCACGGTGGCCGTGTCACCTGTGGCCAGGGCTCCCTGTCCCCTGCCCAGACGGGTGGCCCCAGATGTCCCCCCCCATCATCGCTGTCCCCAACCCCGCATGTCCCCAGACTCACACCACTGCTGTCCCCAATCTGTCCCCCCATGTCCCCCCTGTCCCCACCAGTCCCCTGTGTCCCCTGGATTCCTCCACTGTCCCTGTCCCCCCATGTCCCCTTGCTGTCCCTGTCCCCCTGTGTCCCCACATGTCCCCCCACCGTCCCCACTGTCCCCTGGATTCCTCCACAGTCCCTGTCCCCCATGTCCCCCCGGCATCCCTGTCCCCAATGTCCCGCCATGCCCCATGTGTGCCCCATGTCCCCCGCGTCCCCGCGCAGACCTGACTCGGTGATGACGGTGACAGTGACATAGAGGGAGTGTCCCACGAGCTCCTGGGGGTTGGGGAAGCGCTCGCGCAGGTGAGCCATGGACAGCACGGCCTCGGCGTCACCGTCCTGCACCTGGGGACATGGGTGGGGACAGGGTTAGGGACAGCAGAGGGACAGCACGGCCTTGGCGTCACCATCCTGCACCTGGGGATCTGGGGACATGGGTGGGGACAGGGTTAGGGACAGCAGGGGGACAGCACGGCCTCGGTGTCACCGTCCTGAACCGGGGGACCCGGGGACATGGGTGGGGACAGGGTTAGGGACAGCACGGGGACAGCACGGCCTCGGTGTCACCGTCCTGAACCGGGGGACATGGGGACACGGGTGGGGACAGGGTTAGGGACAGCAGGGGAACAGCATGGCCTCGGCGTCACCGTCCTGCACCTGGGGACACGGGTGGGGACAGGGTTAGGGACAGCAGGGGGACAGCACGGCCTTGGCGTCACCATCCTGCACCTGGGGACCCGGGGACATGGGTGGGGACAGGGTTAGGAGAGGGTTAGGGACAGCACAGGGACAGCACGGCCTCGGCGTCACCGTCCTGAACCGGGGGACATGGGGACATGGGTGGGGGCAGGGTTAGGGACAGCAGGGGAACAGCATGGCCTCGGCGTCCCCGTCCTGCACCTGGGGACCCGGGGACACGGGTGGGGACAGGGTTAGGAGAGGGTTAGGGACAGCACAGGGACAGCATGGCCTCGGGGGCACCGTCCTGAACCAGGGGACATGGGGACACGGGAGGGGACAGGGGTAGGGACAGCAGGGGGACAGCACAGGGACAGCATGGCCTCGGTGTCACCGTCCTGAACCAGGGGACATGGGGACACGGGTGGGGACAGGGTTAGGAGAGGGTTAGGGACAGCACAGGGACAGCACGGCTTTGGTGTCACCGTCCTGAACCTGGGGACACGGGTGGGGACAGGGTTAGGGACAGCAGGGGGACAGCACAGGGACAGCATGGCCTCGGTGTCACCGTCCTGAACCAGGGGACATGGGGACACGGGTGGGGACAGGGTTAGGAGAGGGTTAGGGACAGCACAGGGACAGCACGGCTTTGGTGTCACCGTCCTGAACCTGGGGACACGGGGACATGGGTGGGGACAGGGTTAGGAGAGGGTTAGGGACAGCACAGGGACAGCACGGCTTTGGTGTCACCGTCCTGAACCTGGGGACACGGGGACACGGGTGGGGACAGGGTTGGGGACAGGGTTGGGGACAGGGTTGGGGACACAGTTGGGGACAGGCATAGGGATGGGGACAGGGACAATGCCAGAGTTGGAGACAGGGACAGTGCCAGGCTCACCGGGACAGGCTTGAGGACAAGGACAGTGCCAGGGTTGGGGACAGTGACAGTGCCAGGGGCAGGGACAGTGCCAGGCTCACCGGGACAGGGTTGGGGACAGTGACAGTGACAGTGACAGTGCCAGGGTTGGGGACAGTGACAGTGACAGTGACAGTGCCAGGCTCACGCGCACCGGGTTGGGGACAGTGACAGTGCCAGGCTCACCAGGACGCGCTGCAGTGACTGGGGAATGCTCTTCTTCTCGTCGTCCACCATGACCCCGAAGAGGACAAAGGCCGTCCCCTCCACGCGCTTCCCGTACAGGTACCTGGGGACAGCCACCATGCCACCGTGTCACTGTGCCACCGTGTCAGTGTGTCACCGTGTCAGTGTGGTCACCGTGTCACTGTGTCACCCTGTCATCCTGTCACCGTCACCCTGTCACTGTGTCACTGTGTCACTGTGTCCCCCTGTCACCGTGTCACTGTGTCCCTCTGTCACTGTGTCACCGTGTCCCCTGCACATCCCCATTACAGCCATTCCTGTACCCACAGGCACCTGGGGACAGCCACCCTGTCACCGTGTCACTGTGTCACCATGTCACCGTGTCACCGTGCCACCATGTCACCATGTCACTGTGTCAGTGTGTCACCGTGTCACTGTGTCACCCTGTCATCCTGTCACTGTCACCCTGTCACTGTGTCACTGTGTCCCCTGCACATCCCCATTACAGCCATTCCTGTCCCCACAGCCACCATGTCACTGTGTCACCCTGTCACCCTGTCACCCTATCCCTGTGTCACCATGTCACTCTGTCACCATGTCCCATCCTGCCACCCCTGTCCCTGTCATCCCATCTTTGCTGCCACCACCACCAATGTCATCGTGTCCCCATGTCCCCATCCTGCCACCCCTGTCCCTGTCATCCCATCCCTGCCACCACCAATGTCACCCCATTGTCCCCATGTCCCCATCCTGCCACCCCTGTCCCTGTCATCCCATCCCTGCCACCACCAATGTCACCCCATTGTCCCCCTGTCCCCATCCCACCACCCCATCTCTGTCATCCCATCCCTGCCACCACCAATGTCACCGTGTCCCCATGCCACCCCATCTTTTGTGTCACTGTGTCACCCTGTCATCCTGTCACTGTCACCCTGTCACTGTGTCACTGTGTCCCCTGCACATCCCCATTACAGCCATTCCTGTCCCCACAGCCACCATGTCACTGTGTCACCCTGTCACCCTGTCACCCTATCCCTGTGTCACCATGTCACTCTGTCACCATGTCCCATCCTGCCACCCCTGTCCCTGTCATCCCATCTTTGCTGCCACCACCACCAATGTCATCGTGTCCCCATGTCCCCATCCTGCCACCCCTGTCCCTGTCATCCCATCCCTGCCACCACCAATGTCACCCCATTGTCCCCATGTCCCCATCCCGCCACCCCATCTTTGTCATCCCATCCCTGCCACCACCAATGTCACCCCATTGTCCCCATGTCCCCATCCTGCCACCCCATCTCTGCTATCCCATCTCTGCCACCACCGATGTCCCATGTCACCCCGTGTCCCCCTCCACCCTCCACGTGCCACCCCCAGGGACAGCAGCCGAGCACAGCTGTCCCCCGTCCCCTACGCAGGTGTGACCCCAAAGGGGACACTTTTGTCCCCAAAAAGGGACATTTTGGGGTCACCTGGCCAGGATGGACACCCGGAAATCCGCCTGGCGGTCGATGTACAGGAACTTCTCCTCGGGATCCACGGACACCTCAAAGCTCGGCAGCACTGCGGGGTGACAACGGTGACACCGGTGACATCGGTGACATGGTGACACCGCCACCCCTTGGGGACAGTCCCCGATGTCCCCAAGGCCACCCCCAGCCCTCACCCACCGTATTCCTTGACCTCGAATTGGGCGCTGAAATCCTGATCCGGGGAATCCTCGAATTTGGCCGAAATTGTCCACATGCCCAAGCTGGGGGAGGTGACAGGGAGGTGACAGGGAGGTGACAGGGAGGTGACAGCGCCGGGGGTGTCCCCAAGCCACCGCGGGGGACGGCGACACCCACCTGACGACCTCGGGCAGGTTGTGGTTGATGGTCAGGATCCCATTTTTGGTCGGGGACGAGACCGGGACTTGTTTGATGATGACGTTGTCGGGCGTCTGAGGGGACACGCGCAGTGTCACCCGTGTCACCCGTGTCACCCTGTGCCACCCCTGTGCCACCTGTCACCCCAGGGCACTCACCTTGACCTCCACGATGACCGTCTTGGCTACCGGCTGCATGAGGTGGCCCACGGTGAAGAGGCGGCAGAGCACTGGGAGGGGACACAGGGGACAAAGTGAGAGGGGACACGGGACAAGGTGAGGGGGGACACAGGGGACAAGGTGAGGGACAAGGTGAGGGGGGACAGGGGACAAGGTGAGGGGACACAGGGGACAAGGTGAAGGGACAAGGTTTGGGGACACGGGACAAGGTGAGGGGACAAGGGACAAGGTGAGGGGGGACAAGGACAGGGTAGGTACACAGGGGACAAGGTGAGGGGACACAGGGGACAAGGTGAGGGGACACAGGACAAGGTGAGGGGACAAGGTGAGGGGACACAAGGGACAAGTGAGAAGGGACACAGGGGACAAGGTGAGGGAGGACAAGGGGACAAGGTGAGAGGGGACACAGGGGACAAGGTGAGAGGTGACACAGGGGACAAGTGAGGGGACAGGGGACAAGGTGAGGGGACAAGGTGAGGGGACACAAGGGACAAGTGAGAAGGGACACAGGGGACAAGGTGAAGGGGACACAGGGGACAAGGTGAGAGGGGACACAGGGGACAAGGTGAGAGGTGACACAGGGGACAAGTGAGGGGACAGGGGACAAGGTGAGGGGACAAGGTGAGGGGACACAAGGGACAAGTGAGAAGGGACACAGGGGACAAGGTGAGGGAGGACAAGGGGACAAGGTGAGAGGGGACACGGGATGAGGTGAGGGGACAAGGGACAAGGTGAGCACAGGGATGGGGGCACTGGGGACTGAGAGGGGACAAGGACAAGGTGGGGACACAAGGGACAAGGTGAGAGGGGACACGTGGGGACAGCCAGCACTGAGAGGGGACACAGGGGACAATGTGAGGGGACATGTGGGGACAATGTGAGCAGGGACAGGGCAGGGACACTGCGTCCCACTGGGGACATCACGGGGAGGTCCCCAAATGGGTGACACTGGCACTCCAAGGCGCCACCATCGCCCTGAGGTGTCACAGAAGGGTGACACAGCACCCCGAGGTGTCCCCAGCCCTCCGAGGTGTCACAGGGAGGTGCCACCAGCACCCCGAGGTGTCCCCAACCCCCCACGGTGTCCCCAACCCTCAAGGTGTCCCTGCACCCTGAGATGTCCCCACGCCTGTGATGTCCCCACAATGTCCCCATCCCCTCGGTGTCCCCACAGTGTTGCCACCCCCGTGGTGTCCCCAGCTGTCCCCGCAGTGTCCCCGCGATGTCCCTGCAGTGTCCCTGCGGTGTCCCCACGGTGTCCCCAGGTGTCCCCAGATGCGCTCACTGGTGGCCCCAGCAGTATCCCCACACCTGTGATGTCCCCACAGTGTCCCCATCCCCTCAATGTCCCCACAGTGTCGCCCTCCCCGCAGTGTCCCCGCGATGTCCCTGCAGTGTCCCTGCGGTGTCCCCACGGTGTCCCCAGGTGTCCCCACTCATGCATCAGTGGCCCTGGCAGTGTCCCAGCACTGCGAGGTGTCCCCATGCCTGTGATGTCCCCACAGTGTCCCCATCCCCTCAATGTCCCCACAGTGTCACCCTCCCCATGGAGTCCCCACGGTGTCCCCAGGTGTCCCCAGCTGTCCCCGCAGTGTCCCTGTGGTATCCCCAGCTGTCCCTGCGGTGTCCCCGCCATGTCCCTCTGGTGCCCCTGGTTGTCCCCAGCTGTCCCCGCAGTGTCCCCAGCTGTCCCCAGCTGTCCCCTCAGTGTCCCCACGGTGTCCCCGGTTGTCCCCAGCTGTCCCTGTGGTATTCCCAGCTGTCCCCACATTGTCCCTGGATGTCCCTAGCTGTCTCTGCAGTGTCCCTGTGGTGTTCCCACCTGTCCCCGCATTGTACCTGGATGTCCCTAGCTGTCCCTGCGGTGTCCCTGTGGTGTCCCCGGTTGTCCCCAGCTGTCCCTGTGGTATTCCCAGCTGTCCCCGCATTGTCCCTGGATGTCCCCAGCTGTCCCTGCGGTGTCCCTGCAGTGTCCCCGCTTGTCCCCAGGTGTCCCTGAAGTGTCCCTGTGGTATCCCCAACTGTTCCCGCGGTGTCCCCGATTGTCCCCAACTGTCCCTGCAGTGTCCCTGCAGTGTCCCCGGTTGTCCCCAGCTGTCCCTATGGTGTTCCCATCATGTCCCCACGGTGTCCCTGGATGTCCCCAGCTGTCCCTGTGGGTGTTCCCAGCTGTCCCCACGGTGTCCCTATGGTGTTCCCAGCTGTCTCCGCGCTGTCCCCGGTTGTCCCCAGCTGTCCCCGCGGTGTCCCTAGCTGTCCCTGCAGTGTCCCTGAGGTGTCCCTGCAGTGTCCCTGCAGTGTCCCCGCTTGTCCCCAGCTGTCCCCGCGGTGTCCCCGCGGTGTCCCCAGCTGTCCCTGCAGTGTCCCCAATTGTCCCCAGCTGTCCCAGCACTGAGAGGGGACACAGGGGACAATGTGAGGGGACATGTGGGGACAATGTGAGCAGGGACAGGGCAGGGACACTGCGTCCCACTGGGGACATCACGGGGAGGTCCCCAAATGGGTGACACTGGCACTCCAAGGCGCCACCATCGCCCTGAGGTGTCACAGAAGGGTGACACAGCACCCCGAGGTGTCCCCAGCCCTCCGAGGTGTCACAGGGAGGTGTCACCAGCACCCCGAGGTGTCCCCAACCCCCCACGGTGTCCCCAACCCTCAAGGTGTCCCTGCACCCTGAGATGTCCCCACGCCTGTGATGTCCCCACAATGTCCCCATCCCCTCGGTGTCCCCACAGTGTTGCCACCCCCGTGGTGTCCCCAGCTGTCCCCGCAGTGTCCCTGGGTGTCCCCAGGTGTCCCCAGATGCGCTCACTGGTGGCCCCAGCAGTATCCCCACACCTGTGATGTCCCCACAGTGTCCCCATCCCCTCGGTGTCCCCACAGTGTTGCCCCCCCCGTCGTGTCCCCAGCTGTCCCCGCAGTGTCCCTGGGTGTCCCCAGGTGTCCCCAGATGCGCTCACTGGTGGCCCCAGCAGTATCCCCACACCTGTGATGTCCCCACAGTGTCCCCATCCCCTCAATGTCCCCACAGTGTCGCCCTCCCCGCAGTGTCCCCGCGATGTCCCTGGATGTCCCTGCAGTGTCCCTGCGGTGTCCCCACGGTGTCCCCAGGTGTCCCCACTCATGCATCAGTGGCCCTGGCAGTGTCCCAGCACTGCAAGGTGTCCCCATGCCTGTGATGTCCCCACAGTGTCCCCATCCCCTCAATGTCCCCACAGTGTCACCCTCCCCATGGAGTCCCCAGCTGTCCCCGCAGTGTCCCTGTGGTATCCCCAGCTGTCCCTGCGGTGTCCCCGCCATGTCCCTCTGGTGCCCCTGGTTGTCCCCAGCTGTCCCCGCAGTGTCCCCAGCTGTCCCCAGCTGTCCCCTCAGTGTCCCCACGGTGTCCCCGGTTGTCCCCAGCTGTCCCTGTGGTATTCCCAGCTGTCCCCGCATTGTCCCTGGATGTCCCTAGCTGTCCCTGCAGTGTCCCTGTGGTGTCCCCAGCTGTCCCTGCGGTGTCCCTTCAGTGTCCCCGGTTGTCCCCAGCTGTCCCTGCGGTGTCCCCGCTTGTCCCCAGGTGTCCCTGAAGTGTCCCTGTGGTATCCCCAACTGTTCCCGCGGTGTCCCCGATTGTCCCCAACTGTCCCTGCAGTGTCCCTGCAGTATCCCCAGCTGTCCCCGTGGTGTCCCTGCGGTGTCCCCGCTTGTCCCCAGGTGTCCCTGAAGTGTCCCTGTGGTATCCCCAACTGTTCCCGCGGTGTCCCCGATTGTCCCCAACTGTCCCTGCAGTGTCCCTGCAGTGTCCCCGGTTGTCCCCAGCTGTCCCTATGGTGTTCCCATCATGTCCCCACGGTGTCCCTGGATGTCCCCAGCTGTCCCTGTGGTGGTTCCCAGCTGTCCCCACGGTGTCCCTATGGTGTTCCCAGCTGTCTCCGCGCTGTCCCCGGTTGTCCCCAGCTGTCCCCGCGGTGTCCCTAGCTGTCCCTGCAGTGTCCCTGAGGCGTCCCTGCAGTGTCCCTGCAGTGTCCCCGGTTGTCCCCAGCTGTCCCTGTGGTGTCCCCAGATGTCCCCGATTGTCCCCAGCTGTCCCCGCGGTGTCCCCGCGGTGTCCCCAGCTGTCCCTGCAGTGTCCCTGCAGTATCCCCAGCTGTCCCTGCAGTGTCCCCGCGGTGTCCCCAGCTGTCCCCACGGTGTCCCTGCGGTGTCCCCAGCTGTCCCTGTGGTGTCCCCAGATGTCCCCAGCTGTCCCTGCAGTATCCCCAGCTGTCCCTGTGGTGTCCCCAGCTGTCCCCAGCTGTCCCTGCAGTATCCCCAGCTGTCCCTGTGGTGTCCCCAGCTGTCCCCAGCTGTCCCTGCAGTATCCCCAGCTGTCCCTGTGGTGTCCCCAGCTGTCCCCAGCTGTCCCTGCAGTATCCCCAGCTGTCCCTGCAGTGTCCCTGCAGTGTCCCCAGCTGTCCCCGTGGTGTCCCCGCGGTGTCCCCAGCTGTCCCTGTGGTGTCCCCAGCTGTCCCCAGCTGTCCCTGCAGTATCCCCAGCTGTCCCTGCAGTGTCCCTGCAGTATCCCCAGCTGTCCCTGCGGTGTCCCCGCGGTGTCCCCGCAGTGTCCCCAGCTGTCCCTGTGGTGTCCCCAGCTGTCCCCAGCTGTCCCTGCAGTATCCCCAGCTGTCCCTGCAGTGTCCCTGCAGTGTCCCCAGCTGTCCCCGCGGTGTCCCCACGGTGTTCCCGGTTGTCCCCAGCTGTCCCCGCTTGTCCCCGCGGTGTCCCCGTGTCCCCGCGCGCTCACCGGTGCTCCCCGGGGTGTAGATGGGCTTGTCGGTCTGCACGAAGATGTGGCCGCTCTGCGGGGACACCAGCAGCACCTTCTCCAGTGTCACCGCGGCCACCCGCGCCGTCACCGTCACAAACTGCTTCCCCTGCGCCTGCGGCAGTGCCTTGGCCGGCACCTGGGGGACAGGGACAGTGGGGACATCCATGGGGACAGGGACACTGGGGACAACCAGAGGGACAGGGACAGTGGGGACATCCAGAGGGACAGGGACACTGGGGACATGCAAGGGGACAGGGGACATCCACTGGGAGAGGGACATTGAGGACAGGGGGCGTCCAGAGGGGCAGGGGACATTGGGGACATCCACGGGGACACGGCACACTGGGGACAGGGGACACTGGGGACACCTGTGGGGAGAGGGGACAATGGGAACATCCAGAGGGGCAGGGGACAATGGGAACATCCAGAGGGGCAGGGGACATTGGGGACATCCACGGGGACAGGGCACACTGGGGACACCTGTGGGGAGAGGGGACACTGGGGACATCCATGGGGACAGGAGACAATGGGAACATCCATGGGGACTGGGGACACTGGGGACAGGGGACTTTGGGGACAGGGGACATTGGGGACATCCAAGGGGACAGGGACACTGGGGACATCTGCGGGGAGATGTGACCACACCCCACGGACACCAGGAGTGACCACCCCATGGACACCAGGAGTGGGGACCCTGGGGACAGGGACAATGGGGACATCCGCGGGGACAGGGACAGTGGGGACATCCATGGGGACAGGGACAGTGGGGACATCCAGAGGGACAGGGACAATGGGGACATGCATGGGGACAGGGGACAGTGGGGACATGCATGGGGACAGGGGACAGTGGGGACACCTGCGGGGACAGGGACACTGGGGACATCCAGAGGGACAGGGACAGTGGGGACATCCACGGGGAGAGGGACAATGGGTACATCTACGGGGACAGGGGACATTGGGGACAGGGACAGTGGGAACATCCACAGGGACAGGGGACACTGGGGACATGCAAGGGGACAGGGGACATCCACTGGGAGAGGGACATTGAGGACAGGGGGCGTCCAGAGGGGCAGGGGACATTGGGGACATCCACGGGGACAGGGCACACTGGGGACACCTGTGGGGAGAGGGGACACTGGGGACATCCATGGGGACAGGAGACAATGGGAACATCCATGGGGACTGGGGACACTGGGGACAGGGGACTTTGGGGACAGGGGACATTGGGGACATCCAAGGGGACAGGGACACTGGGGACATCTGCGGGGAGATGTGACCACACCCCACGGACACCAGGAGTGACCACCCCATGGACAGCAGGAGTGACCATCCCACGGACACCAGGAGTGACCACCCCATGGACAGCAGGAGTGACCATCCCACGGACACCAGGAGTGACCATCCTATGGACACCAGGAGTGACCACCCCATGGACAGCAGGAGTGACCATCCCACGGACACCAGGAGTGACCACCCCATGGACACCAGGAGTGACCATCCCACGGACACCAGGAGTGACCATCCCAAGGACACCAGGAGTGACCACCCTATGGACACCAGGAGTGACCATCCCAAAGACACCAGGAGTGACCACACCATGGACACCAGGAGTGACCATCCAAGGACACCAGGAGTGACCATACCCCACGGACACCAGGAGTGACCACCCTCTGTCCCCACCCCCCGGACATTCCCCACCCCCGCTCAGGGTTCAGTTTCCGTTTCCCATCCAGGGCAGTGACCGCTGGGACAATGACTGGTGGCGGTCACCACGGGGTGGTGACAGTGACCAGAGCAGGGTGACAGTGACTACCGGGTAGTGACAGTGACCAGAGCGGGGTGACAGTGACCAGAGGGGGGTGACAGTGACCAGAAGGGGGTGGTGACAGTGACCAGAGGGGGGTGACAGTGACATGGGGGTGGTGACAGTGACCAGGGGAGGGTGGCAGTGACCAGAGGGGGATGGTGGCAGCAACCAGAGGGTGGTGACAGTGACCAGAGCGGGTTGACAGTGACAGAGGACAGTGACAGTGCCCAGGGGACAGTGACAGTGACATGGGGGTGGTGACAGTGACCAGGGGAGGGTGGCAGTGACCAGAGGGGGATGGTGGCAGCAACCAGAGGGTGGTGACAGTGACCAGAGCGGGTTGACAGTGACAGAGGACAGTGACAGTGCCCAGGGGACAGTGACAGTGACATGGGGGTGGTGACAGTGACCAGGGGAGGGTGGCAGTGACCAGAGGGGGATGGTGGCAGCAACCAGAGGGTGGTGACAGTGACCAGAGCGGGTTGACAGTGACAGAGGACAGTGACAGTGCCCAGGGGACAGTGACAGTGACATGGGGGTGGTGACAGTGACCAGGGGAGGGTGGCAGTGACCAGAGGGGGATGGTGGCAGCAACCAGAGGGTGGTGACAGTGACCAGAGCGGGTTGACAGTGACAGAGGACAGTGACAGTGCCCAGGGGACAGTGACAGTGACATGGGGGTGGTGACAGTGACCAGGGGAGGGTGGCAGTGACCAGAGGGGGATGGTGGCAGCAACCAGAGGGTGGTGACAGTGACCAGAGCGGGTTGACAGTGACAGAGGACAGTGACAGTGCCCAGGGGACAGTGACAGTGACATGGGGGTGGTGACAGTGACCAGGGGAGGGTGGCAGTGACCAGAGGGGGATGGTGGCAGCAACCAGAGGGTGGTGACAGTGACCAGAGCGGGTTGACAGTGACAGAGGACAGTGACAGTGCCCAGGGGACAGTGACAGTGACATGGGGGTGGTGACAGTGACCAGGGGAGGGTGGCAGTGACCAGAGGGGGATGGTGGCAGCAACCAGAGGGTGGTGACAGTGACCAGAGCGGGTTGACAGTGACAGAGGACAGTGACAGTGCCCAGGGGACAGTGACAGTGACATGGGGGTGGTGACAGTGACCAGGGGAGGGTGGCAGTGACCAGAGGGGGATGGTGGCAGCAACCAGAGGGTGGTGACAGTGACCAGAGCGGGTTGACAGTGACAGAGGACAGTGACAGTGCCCAGGGGACAGTGACAGTGACATGGGGGTGGTGACAGTGACCAGGGGAGGGTGGCAGTGACCAGAGGGGGATGGTGGCAGCAACCAGAGGGTGGTGACAGTGACCAGAGCGGGTTGACAGTGACAGAGGACAGTGACAGTGCCCAGGGGACAGTGACAGTGACATGGGGACGGTGACAGTGCCCAGGGGAGGGTGCCAGTGACATGGGGACGGTGACAGTGCCCAGGGGAGGGTGCCAGTGACATGGGGACGGTGACAGTGCCCAGGGGAGGGTGCCAGTGACAAGAGGGCAGTGACAGTGCCCAGGGGAGGGTGCCAGTGACATGGGGACGGTGACAGTGCCCAGGGGACGGTGACAGTGCCCAGGGGACAGTGACAGTGACATGGGGACGGTGACAGTGCGCAGGGGAGGGTGCTGCCAGCCTACCTTGATGGTGGCCGCGGCCATCATGCCCTGGGCCGGGCTCAGCGCCACGCGGCTCTGGAACAGGACCTGGCGCTTCTGCGGGAAGTCCTGCACCAGCAGCGAGGCCTCGGCGGCCGCGCTCAGCCCCGGCGCCTCCAGCACCACCTGCTCGTCCGCCTCCAGCCGCAGCACCGCCGGCGTCACCATGGTCACCCTGGGGACACCACCGGCTGGCACCGGGCGCCGGGGGGACAGCGCCCGGAAACCGCGAAATCTGTCCCTAAAGGAGCTTGGGGACCTCAGAAACACCAAAATCTGTCCCTAAAGGAGCTTGGGGACCTCAGAAACCCCAAAATCTGTCCCTAAAGGAGCTTGGGGACCTCAGAAACACCAAAATCTGTCCCTAAAGGAGCTTGGGGACCTCAGAAACCCCGAAATCTGTCCCCACAGAGCCCTGGGAACCTCAGAGCAACCAGAAACCCCAAAATCTGTCCCCAAACAGCTTGGGGAGCTCAGAAACTCCAAAATCTGTCCCTAAAGCAGCTTGGGGACCTCAGAAACCCCGAAATCTGTCCCCAAAACAGCTTGGGGACTTCAGAAACCCCAATATCTGTCCTGATATCACCTTGGGGACCTCAGAAACCCCAAAATCTGTCCTGATATCACCCTGGGGACCTCACAGGTCACAAAAACTCCAAAATCTGTCCCAAAACACCTTGGGGACCTCAGAGCACCCAGAAACCACAAAATCTGTCCCCAAAGCACCCATGGGGACCTCAGAAACCCCAAAATCTGTCCCAATATCACATTGGGAACTTGGGGACCTCAGAGCACCCAGAAACCACAAAATCTGTCCCTAAAGCAGCTTGGGGGGCCTCAGAAACCCCAAAATCTGTCCCCACAAAACCTTGGGGACCTCAGAAACTCCAAAATCTGTCCCAATATCACCTTGAGAACCTCACAGCACCCAGAAACCCCAAAATCTTTCCCCAAACAGCTTGGGGACCTCAGAAACCCCAAAATCTGTCCCTAAAGGAGCTTGGGGACCTCAGAAACCCCAAAATCTGTCCCAATATCACATTGGGAACCTCAGAGCACCCAGAAACCCCAAAATCGGTCCCCAAAACTCCTTGGGGACCTCAGAGCACCCAAACCCCAAGAATCTGTCCCCAAAGCACCCATGGGTGGGGGGGTCCCATAAAAGGGGATTCCATGGGGGTCCCACGGGTGGATGGAGGGGGTCCCATGGTTTGGGGGGGTCCCATAGGTGGGGAGTCCCAAAAAAGGGGATTCCCTGGGGGTCCCATGGGTGAGGGTGCCATGGATGAGGGTGGGGTGGGGGTCCCATGGGTGGGGTAGGTTTGGTCCCCCTGGACCTGGACACCTGGGTCCATCCTGAGACCCCTGAAAGGTCCTGGACACCCTCCTGGACCCCTGGTGGGACCTGGACACCTGGATCTGCACACCTGGGTGACCCCTGATGGGTCCTGGGTGACCTCCAGGACCTTTGGTAGGACCTTAGACACCTGGATCTGCACACCTGGGTGACCCCGGGTAGGACCTGGACACCTGAGTGACTCCTGAAAGGACCTGGGTGACCTCCTGGACCTTTGGTAGAACCTGGACACTTTGGGCCCACCCTGGACCTGGACACCTGGATCCATCCTGAGACTCCTGGTAGGACCTGAGTGACCTCCTGGACCCCTGGCAGGACCTGGACACTTGGGTCACCTGCTGGGCCTGGACATCTTGGTCCATCCTGAGACCCCTGAAAGGACCTGGGTGACCTCCAGGACCCCTGGTGCCACCTGGACACCTGCATCCATCCTGAGACCCCTGAAAGGTCCTGAATGACCTCCAGGACCCCTGGTAGGACCTTAGACACCTGGATCTGCACACCTGGGTGACTCCTGAAAGGACCTGGGTGGTCTCCTGGACCCCTGGTGGGATTTGCACACCCGGGTGACCCCTGAAAGGACCTGGGTGACCTCCTGGAGCTTTGGTAGGACCTGGACACCTGGATCTGCACACCTGGGTGACTCCTGAAAGGACCTGGGTGGTCTCCTGGACCCCTGGTGGGATTTGCACACCCGGGTGACCCCTGAAAGGACCTGGGTGACCTCCTGGAGCTTTGGTAGGACCTGGACACCTGGATCTGCACACCTGGGTGACTCCTGAAAGGACCTGGGTGGTCTCCTGGACCCCTGGTGGGATTTGCACACCCTACCTGGGTCCATCCTGAGACCCCTGAAAGGACCTGGGTGGCCTCCTGGAGCTTTGGTAGGACCTGGACACCTGGATCTGCACACCTGGGTGACCCCTGAAAGGTCCTGGGTGACCTCCAGGACCCCTGGTGGGACCTGGACACTTGGGGTCCACCCTGGACCTGGACACCTGCGTCCATCCTGAGACCCCTGAAAGGATCTGGGTGACCTCCTGGACCCCTGGTAGGACCTTAGACACCTGAGTGACCCCTGAAAGGACCTGGGTGACCTCCTGGAGCTTTGGTAGGAGCTGGATGCTTGGGGTCCATCTGGACCTGGACACCTGGGTCCATCCTGAGACCCCTGAAAGGTCCTGGACACCCTCCTGGACCCCTGGTGGGACCTGGACACCTGGATCTGCACACCTGGGTGACCCCTGATGGGTCCTGGGTGACCTCCAGGACCTTTGGTAGGACCTTAGACACCTGGATCTGCACACCTGGGTGACCCCTGGTAGGACCTGGACACCTGAGTGACCCCTGAAAGGACCTGGGTGACCTCCTGGAGCTTTGGTAGAACCTGGACACTTTGGGCCCACCCTGGACCTGGACACCTGGATCCATTCTGAGACTCCTGGTAGGACCTGAGCGACCTCCTGGACCCCTGGTAGGACCTGGACAATTGGGTCACCTCCTGGGCCTGGACACGTTGGTCCATCCTGAGACCCCTGAAAGGTTCTGGGTGACCTCCAGGACCCCTGGTGCGACCTGGACACCTGGATCTGCACACCTGAGTGACCCCTGATGGGTCCTGGGTGACCTGGACTCCTGGTAGGACCTGACACCTGGATCTGCACACCTGGGTGACCCCTGAAAGGACCTGGGTGGCCTCCTGGAGCTTTGGTAGCACCTGGCCACCTGCATCTGCACACCTGAGTGACCCCTGAAAGGTCCTGGGTGACCTCCAGGACCCCTGGTGGGACCTGGACACTTGGGGTCCACCCTGGACCTGGACACGTGGGTTCATCCTGAGACCCCTGAAAGGTCCTGGAGACCCTCCTGGACCCCCTGGGCCACCTGGACCCCTTGGGCCACCATGTCTAGACCACCAGGACCCTCCTGTGACCTTGTCCCATCTCCAAGCCCCAGAAGCCCAGATCCCCCCCATGTCCCCCGTTTGTCCCCTTGTCACCACCACCGCCGTGGTGGCAGCTCCTCCCTGGTGCCACCACCGTGACAGGAACCACCCAGGAGCCACCACCCCGGGCCCAGTTCCCGTTGTCCCTCGCGGCACCTCCGGGGCGCAGGCGCGCCACCTCCGTCGTCCCCTGTGTCACCTCCGGGGCGCAGGCGTGTGACACTCCTGCCACCCTGCAGGCCGGGCCACCAGCGCTGACCACGCCAGGAGGTCCACCAGGCCACCGGACCTCCTCCAGCCGCGGGGGAAGCAGGAGAAGGAGCCCCTCGGGATCATCCGGACGTGGCGGTGGGACGGGGACCGACATTTGTCACTTGTCACCGGTGGCGGCCCCACGGGGCCCCAGCGCCTCCGGTTCCTCCCTTTCCTGGGGGGAAGGGACCTCCCGCGCCGTGGGAGGTGCCCCAGAAGCGTTTGGAGGTGCTGAGGTTTCTCCAGGGGTCATCCAGGGGTCATCCAGTGGCTCCTCGCTGGATGTGAGGTCCTGCCAAGGCCGCACAAGGCAGGGCCTCACCTGGTGCTGCTGCTCTGGACAGGAGTGGTGATATTGGGATCCCATCTCCAGCGGGATCTCACCTCCACCAGGATCCCATCTCCACCAGGATCTCACCTCCACCGGGATCTCACCTCCATTGGGATCTCACCTCCATTGGGATCTCATATCCACCGGGATCTCACCTCTCCTGGGATCTCACCTCCATTGGGATCTCACCTCCACCGGGATCTCACCTCCATTGGGATCTCACCTCCACCGGGATCTCACCTCTCCTGGGATCTCATCTCCACCAGGATCTCACCTCCACTGGGATCTCATCTCCACCAGGATCTCATCTCCACTGGGATCCCATCTCCACCAGGATCTCACCTCCACCGGGATCTCACCTCCACTGGGATCCCATCTCCACCAGGATCTCACCTCTCCTGGGATCTCATCTCCACCAGGATCTCACCTCCATTGGGATCCCATCTCCACCAGGATCTCACTTCCATTGGGATCTCACCTCCATTGGGATCTCATATCCACCGGGATCTCACCTCTCCTGGGATCGCACCTCTCCTGGGATCTCACATCCATCAGGATCTCATCTCCACCGGGATCTCACCTCCATTGGGATCTCATCTCCACCAGGATCTCATCTCCACCAGGATCTCACCTCCATCAGGATCCCATCTCCACCGGGATCCCATCTCCATCAGCTCCTGGCCAGAAGTTGATGATTGGACCCTCTTCCATCGACTCCTCTGCAGAAGTTTATCCTGCCGGGACCCACCTCCACAGGAGTTCACCCCACCAGGACCCACCTCCATCGGCTCCTTCCCAGAAATTCATCCTGCCAGGACCCACCTCCACTGAGGTTCATCCTGCCAGGACCCAGCTCCACCAGTTGCTCCATTTAAGTTCATCCCACCAGGACCCACCTCCATCGGCTCCTTCCCAGAAATTCATCCCACCAGGACCCACCTCCCCAGAATTCATCCCGCCAGGACCCACCTCCACAGAAATTCATCCTGCCAGGAGCCACCTCCCCGGAATTCATCCTGCCAGGACCCAGCTCCATTGACATCCATTCCACCGGGACCCACCTCCCCAAGAATTCACCCCACTAGGACCCACCTCCCCAGGAATTCACCCCACCAGGACCCATCTCCCCAGAAATTCACCTCACCAGGACCCACCTCCCCAGAAATTCACCTCACCAGGACCCACCTCCCCAGAAATTCACCTCACCAGGACCCACCTCCCTCCCCAGAATTCACCCCACCAGGACCCACCTCCACAGAAGTTCATCCCACTAGGACAAAACTCCCCAGAATTCACTTCACCGGGACCCACCTCCCCAGGAATTCACCCCACCGGGACCCACCTCCCCAGGAATTCACCCCACCGGGACCCACCTCCACCGTCTCGTCCCCGTGTCCTCATGGAGGTGTGGCGCCAATGTGCGCACTGGCTGGTGGCCGCGCGCGTCCTGCCCGCGGGACACCGGGCCAGCAGCCCCGGGGGACAGGTGTGGGACCTGGCGCAGGCGCTGCGCGACGGGGTCCTGCTGTGCCACCTCCTCAACGCCCTCCTGCCCCGCGCCGTGCCACCCCGCGACATCTGTCCCCGGCCACAGATGTCACAGGTGAGACACGAGGTGGGGACAGGGCGGGGCTGGGCCAGGGAGGGACACGAGGGGTGTGACAATGACGGTGACAGTGGTGGGTGATGGGGACAATGGGGATGGGGACATTGATGGTGGTAGTGGTGGGTGATTGGGCCAATGGGGGTGGGGACATTGATGGTGATGATGGTGAGTGATGGGGACAATGGGGATGGGGACATTGATGGTGACAATGGTGGGTGATGGGGACAATGGAAATGGGGACGTTGATGGTGACAATGATGGTGATATTGATGGTGACAATGATGGGGACATTGATGGTGACAATGGTGAATGATGGGGACAATGGGGATGGGGACATTGATGGTGACAATGGTGGGTGATGGGGACAATGGGGATGGGGACATTGATGGTAACAATGGTGGGTGATGGGGACAATGGGGATGGGGACATTGATGGTGACAATGGTGGGTGATGGGGACAATGGGGATGGGGACATTGATGGTAACAATGGTGGGTGATGGGGACAATGGGGATGGGGACATTGATGGTGACAATGGTGAGTGATGGGGACAATGGGGATGGGGACATTGATGGTGGTAGTGGTGGGTGATGGGGACAATGGGGATGGGGACGTTGATGGTGACAATGGTGAGTGATGGGGACGATGAGGATGGGGACATTGATGGTGGTGGTGGTGGGTGATGGGGACAATGGGGATGGGGACATTGATGGTGACAATGGTGGGTGATGGGGACAATGGGGACGGGGACATTGATGGTGATGATGGTGGGTGATGGGGACAATGGGGATGGGGACATTGATGGTGACAATGGTGGGTGATGGGGACAATGGGGACGGGGACATTGATGGTGATGATGGTGGGTGATGGGGACAATGTGGATGGGGACATTGATGGTGACAATGGTGGGTGATGGGGACAATGGGGATGGGGACATTGATGGTGACAATGGTGGGTGATGGGGACAATGGGGACGGGGACATTGATGGTGATGATGGTGGGTGATGGGGACAATGGGGATGGGGACATTGATGGTGACAATGGTGGGTGATGGGGACAATGGGGA
>NW_024500739.1:0-4588 GCF_017590055.1 Onychostruthus taczanowskii | reverse complement strand
TGATGGGGACAATGGGGATGGGGACATTGATGGTGACAATGGTGGGTGATGGGGACAATGGGGATGGGGACATTGATGGTGACAATGGTGGGTGATGGGGACAATGGGGATGGGGACATTGATGGTGACAATGGTGGGTGATGGGGACAATGGGGATGGGGACGTTGATGGTGACAATGGTGAGTGATGGGGACAATAGGGACAGGGACGTTGATGGTGACAATGGTGAGGATGAGGATGGTGGCCATGATGGGGACATTGAAGGTGACAATGATGGGGACATTGGTGGTGACAATGATGGTGACATTGATGGTGACAATGATGGGTGCTGATGAGGGTGGTGACAATGATGGTGACATTGAGGGTGACAATGATGGGTGCTGACGAGGGTGGTGACCATGATGGGGAAGATGAGGATGACAATGATGGTGACATTGGGGTTGTTGCTGATGGTGACATTGATGGTGACAATGACAGGAATGGCGTGACCTGGGGTGATGATGATGAAGATGGGACAATGAGGATGGTGATGGTGGGGACAATGACAGGGCTGGTGAGAGCGAGGGCAGTGACACTGTGGTGATGGTGACAATGACGGTGACGACGAGTGGTGTCCACTCCCCAGTGTCCAGTCCCTGAGGGTCCCTGGTGTCCAGTCCCAGTGTCCAGTCCCCAAGGGTCAGTGATGTCCAGTCCCTGGTGTCCACTCCCCAAGGGTCCCTGGTGTCCAGTCTCAGTGTCCAGTCCTGGTGTCCAGTCCCAGTGTCCAGTCCCTGAGGGTCACTGCTGTCCAGTCCTTGAGGGTCCCTGGTGTCCAGTTCCACTGTCCAGTCCCGGTGTCCAGTCCTGGTGTCCAGCCCCAGTCCAGTTCCCCGAGGCTCACCAGTGTCCAGTCCCAGTGTCCAGTCCCGGTGTCCAGTCCCGGTGTCCAGTCCCAGTGTCCAGTCTCTGAGGGTCAGTGCTGTCCAGTCCCAGTGTCCAGTCCCAGTTTGATGGAGGCAATGTTGACGGGGTTGATAATGACAACGTTGGTGACAGAGATGATGGCTGTGCCACTGCCACCATTGGTGACAACAGTGATGATGGGTGACAATGGTGGTGATGGGGGTGACAATGACAATGCTGGTGGTGGTGACAATCATGGTGATGGTGATGGTGCCAAGTGGGTGACAAGGACAGGGACAATAGCGGCATTGAGGTGACAATGACAGTGACAATGACAATGATGGAGGCAATGTTGACGGGGTTGACAATGATAGTGTTGGTGACAGAGATGCTGGCAGTGCCACTGTCACCACCATGATCACAACCATGGAGAGACGAAGGCACTGATTTTGATGGTGACAATGGGGCGTGCCAGTGATGACAGGGGTGACACTGGTGAACATTGGGTGATATTGGGGACAATAAGGGACATTTGGGGACATTTGGTGATATTGGGGATAATAAGGGACATTTGGGGACACTGATGGATTTTGGGGGGACATTAATGGCTCTGTGGGTGGTACTGGGGGTCTTTGAGGACATTAAAGGACCCCCGAGGGATCTGGGGACAATCAGGGGACCCCGAGGGATTTTGGGGGGCTCCGGGGTGGGGGGTGTCCCCAAGTGTCCCCAAGTGTCCCCACGCCCGCAGTGACACGGCCGAGGAGGACGATGACCTCTACGACTGCGTGGAGGCCGAAGGGGACGACGGCGATGACGTCTACGAGGACCTGATGAGGGTCGAGCCCCCCCCGGCCACGGTGGGTGTGACCCCCCCAAAAAACCAGCTGGGAACCCCCAAAACCAGCTGGGAATACCCAAAACCAGCCGGGAACCCCAAAAATACCTGGGAGTCCCCAAAAGCAGCTGGGAACCCCCCAAACACAGCTAAGAACCCCCCAAACCATCTGGGAATGCCCAAAAATACCTGGGACCTTCCAAAAACCAGCCGGGAACCCCAAAAAACAGCTGGAAACACCCAAAACCAGCTGGGAACCCCCCAAAAGAGCTGGGAATGCCCAGAAACACCTGGAAATCCCCAAAAAACAGCTGGGAACCCTCAAAAATACCTGGGAGTCCCCAAAAGCAGCTGGGAACACCCAGAAACACCTGGGACACCCCAAAAAGCACCTGGGAATCCCCAAAGGTCTGGGTGAATCCAAAACGCTTGGAACCACCCCAAAAACACCTGGGACACCCCCAAAATACCTGAGAACCCCCAAAACCACCTGGGAATCCCCAAAACCACCTGGGAACACCCAAAAATACCTGGGAGTCCCCAAAAGCAGCTGGGAACCCCCCAAACACAGCTAAGAACCCCCCAAACCATCTGGGAATGCCCAAAAATACCTGGGACCTTCCAAAAACCAGCCGGGAACCCCAAAAAACAGCTGGAAACACCCAAAACCAGCTGGGAACCCCCCAAAAGAGCTGGGAATGCCCAGAAACACCTGGAAATCCCCAAAAAACAGCTGGGAACCCTCAAAAATACCTGGGAGTCCCCAAAAGCAGCTGGGAACCCCCCAAAAGAGCTGGGAATGCCCAGAAACACCTGGAAATCCCCAAAAAACAGCTGGGAACCCTCAAAAATACCTGGGAGTCCCCAAAAGCAGCTGGGAACCCCCCAAAAGAGCTGGGAATGCCCAGAAACACCTGGAAATCCCCAAAAAACAGCTGGGAACCCTCAAAAATACCTGGGAGTCCCCAAAAGCAGCTGGGAACCCCCCAAAAGAGCTGGGAATGCCCAGAAACACCTGGAAATCCCCAAAAAACAGCTGGGAACCCTCAAAAATACCTGGGAGTCCCCAAAAGCAGCTGGGAACCCCCCAAAAGAGCTGGGAATGCCCAGAAACACCTGGAAATCCCCAAAAAACAGCTGGGAACCCTCAAAAATACCTGGGAGTCCCCAAAAGCAGCTGGGAACACCCAGAAACACCTGGGACACCCCAAAAAGCACCTGGGAATCCCCAAAGGTCTGGGTGAATCCAAAACGCTTGGAACCACCCCAAAAACACCTGGGACACCCCAAAAATACCTGAGAACCCCCAAAACCACCTGGGAACCCCCAAAAAACACCTGGGACACCCCAAAAATACCTGGGAACCCCCAAAACCACCTGGGAACCCCCAAAAAACACCTGGGACACCCCAAAAATACCTGAGAACCCCCAAAACCACCTGGGAGCACCCAAAAATACCTGGGAACCCCCAAAAAACACCTGGGACACCCCAAAACTACCTGGGGCACCCCCAAAACAACCTGGAAACCCCCAAAACAGCTGGGAGTCCCCAAAAAAACACCTGCAACCACACCAAAACCACCCGGGAACCTCCAAAAACACCTGGAACCACCCCAAAACCATCTGGGAGTCTCCAAAACCACCTGGGAACCTCCAAAAAACACCTGGGAGTCCCCAAAACCACCTGGAACCTTCCCAAAAACACCTGGGAGTCTCCAAAACCACCTGGGAACCTCCAGGAACACCTGGGAGTCCCCCAAAACACCTGGAACCTTCCCAAAACCACCTGGGAGTCCCCAAAACCACCTGGGAACCTCCAAAAAACACCTGGGAGTCCCCAAAACCACCTGGAACCTTCCCAAAAACACCTGGGAGTCCCCAAAACCACCTGGGAGACCCCAAAACCACCTGGAAACCCCCCAAAACACCTGGGGCCACCCTCCAGACACACCTGTGTCACCTCCATGGACACCTGTGTGTCCCCCCGGCCATCCCCGTGATTGTCCCGTCTGTCCCCACAGAAGGGGGTGTTCCTGATTGTTGTCCCCTCTGACTGTCCCCTCTGATTGTCCCCTTGTCCCCTGTGTCCCCTTGTCCCCACAGAAGGGAGCTGTGGACCGGCGGCTCTGCTGCCTCCAGGAGCTGCGGCAGACAGAGGAGAGGTACACGGAGACCCTGGAGTCCATCTGCCAGGTGGGGACAGCGGGGACACTGGGGACATTGGGGACATTGGGGACACTGGGGACATTGGGGACACTGGGGACATTGGGGACATGGGGTACACAGAGACCCTGGAGTCCATCTGCCAGGTGGGGACACTGGGGATACTGGGGACACTGGGGACATCAGGGACATTGGGGATGTCAGGGACATTGGGGACATCAGGGACCTTGGGGATGTTGGGGACATTGGGGACATGGGGACATTTGGGACAAAGGTGGGAAATGGGGACCAGGGTGGACATTGGGTCATGGGGACACTGGGGACATTGGGGACAGAGGTGGGAATTGGGGACACTGGGGACATTGGGGACAGAGGTGGGAATTGGGGACACTGGGGACATTGGGGACATTGGGGACAGAGGTGGCCACGCGGGGCCTCCCAGTGCTCCCAGTAAGGCGCGGTGTCCCCCGGTGTCACCCGGTGTCCCCCGATGTCCCCAGCACTTCCTGCGGCCACTGCGGCACTTCCTGAGCGCCCGATGTTGGGGACGCGTCTTCATCAACGTGGAGGTGACAGTGACACGGTGACAGTGACAGTGGGGACAGGGACACGGGGACAGGGGACAGGGGACATGGGACATGGAGAACATCTTTATCAACGTGGAGGTGACACGGGGACAGTGACACGGTGACAGTGACAGTG
>NW_024500738.1:0-953 GCF_017590055.1 Onychostruthus taczanowskii | reverse complement strand
CCCAACCCGGTTCTAATCCTGATCCTGCTCCTGATCCCGATCCGGTGCTAATCCCAAAACCGATCCCAACCCGGTTCTAATCCCGGTCCTGCTCCTGATCCTGACCCGGTTCTAATCCCGATCCCGGTCCCGATCCCGATCCCGGTCCCGATCCCGGTCCCAATCCCAATCTTGATCCAACTCCCGGTCCGGACCCGCTCCCGATTCCGTTCCCCATCCGGTTCAAATCCCGCTCCCGGTCCCGGGCCCGATCCGGTTCTAATCCCGCTCCCGGTCCCGCGCCCGGTCCGGACCTGCTCCCGATCCGGTTCTAATCCCGATCCCAACCCGGTTCTAATCCCGATCCCGGTCCCGATCCCGGTCCCGATCCCGGTTCTAATCCCGATTTTGATCCAACTCCCGGTCCGGACCCGCTCCCGATTCCGTTCCCCATCCGGTTCAAATCCCGCTCCCGGTCCCGCTCCCGGTCCGGTTCGAATCCCGATCCCTCTCCCAGTCCCGCTCCCGACCCGGTTCGAATCCCGCTCCCGGTCCGGACCTGCTCCCGATCCGGTTCGAATCCCGCTCCCGGTCTCGCTCCCGGTCCGGTTCGAATCCCGATCCCTCTCCCAGTCCCGATCCCGACCCGGTCCCAGTCCCGCTCCCTGACCCGGTTCTAATCCCGCTCCCGGTCCCGCGCCCGGTCCGGACCTGCTCCCGACCCGGTTCTAATCCCGATCCGGACCCGTTCCCGCTCCGATCCTGCTCCCAGTCCCGCTCCCGGTCCGGTTCGAATCCCGCTCCCGGTCCCACGCCCGGTCCGGACCTGCTCCCGATCCGGTTCTAATCCCGATCCGGACCCGTTCCCGCTCCGATCCCGCTCCCAGTCCCGGTCCCGGTCCCGCTGGAGGCGGCTCCCGGCGTGACCCGGATACAGAGGAGCCGCCGCCTCCTCCCTCTCCCCCTCCTCCTCC
>NW_024500737.1:0-953 GCF_017590055.1 Onychostruthus taczanowskii | reverse complement strand
TTTTGGGGAATTTTGGGGTGATTTTTGAGGGAATTTTTAGGGATTTGGGGGTGGATTTTGAGGAAATTTCAGGAGGATTCTGGGAATTTTTGGGGTGATTTTGAGGGAGTTTTGGGGGGGATTTTGATTGAATTTTTTGGGGAATTTTGGAGTGAATTTGGAGGGCTTTTGATGGAATTTTTGGGAAATTTGGGAGTGAGATTGGAGGGAATTTTGGGGTGAATTTAGGGCAATTTTGATGGAATTTTGGGGAAATTTGGGAACGATTTTGAAGAAATTTTGGGGTGAATTTAGGTCAATTTTGATGCAATTTTTTGGGAATTCTGGGGTGAATTTGGGGAGATTTTGATAAAACTTTTGGGAAATTTCGGGGGCATTTTGATGGAATTTTGGGGGTGAATTTGGGCGATTTTGACTGAATTTTGGGGTGAATTTGGGGAGATTTTGACAATTTTTTTGGGGGTGCATTTGGGGGATTTTGGGGTGAATTTTGGGGTTTTTGTGGTGAATTTTTGTCGTTTTGGGGTGAATTTGGGGATTTTTGGGGTGAATTTTGGGGTTTTTGGGTGTTCATTTTGGGGTTTTTGGGGGTGCATTTGGGGGATTTTGGGGTGAATTTTTGTCGTTTTGGGGTGAATTTGGGGAATTTTGGGGTGAATTTGGGGAATTTTGGGGTGAATTTGGGGCGATTTTGACTGATTTTTTTGGGAATTTTGGGGTGAATTTGGGGCGATTTTGACTGAATTTTGGGGTGAATTTGGGGCAATTTTGACTGTTTTTTTTGGGGGGTTTTGGAGGGAATTTTGGGGGCGGTTCCAGAGGGTTCTGGGGTGGATTTTGGGGAGATTTTGGGGGTTTTTGGGGCTCACATAGGCCGGGGCCTCCAGGGTGTCGGTGTTGACGATGACGGGGGGAGAGTTGGCCTGGGGGGGGAGGGGAGGTCAGAGACCCCC
>NW_024500736.1:0-953 GCF_017590055.1 Onychostruthus taczanowskii | reverse complement strand
AGGGGCAGCGCTGCCCTGCAGGCCCAGCCGCGCCTGGACCGCGCCACTCGGCATTCCTGTCCCATTTCCAGCTGCTTTGAGGCTGTCTGGCAGCACCAGCAGGGCTCGGAGGGACAAGAACACCACGAGGGATCCCTCTGTGTGCCCTGCTGCCACCACAAAGCACAGGCTGTCCCCACAGCCAGCACCCAGCCCTGGCCTCTCCGTGTCCTTCTGTGCCCCTTCTCCTCCTTCTCCATCACCCCCTGAACCCCACCACGCTCGGTTCAAGTTGGTCCCAAGTTTATTTTGGAGCTGGATCAGCCTCCCCTGAGGCCAGGCCCGTGGCTGCCTCCTGGCAAAGTGGCTCTCTCAGGGGCAGCCTTTATCTCTTTGAAGATTAGGGGGCTTTAACATGTCTTTAAAGTGAATTTCATCCCCCCCACCACTGCTCTGTTTTATTATGATAATTGATGACCAGCAAACTTTTCTTTTCCTTTATCTCTTAAATATGTTTCTTTACCCTTAAAAATGCAATATTTCTTTTAACTGGGAATATGGATGGGTCTGTGTGGAGCGGGGCTGCCTTGGAATCATCTGTCAATTTGATCGTGTAAAGCCTCTGTTTTCAGCTGGCATCCAGTGCAGATTTCAAAGCTGTGACTCACCCCTTCTTTTCAGAGTTAGGAGTGAAAAAAAGGTAATAAAAAAATAAAAATAAACGTTTTCCAAGTGGTCAATTACTGTTTTATTTTTGAGCCTCTGTGTCAGGCAGTTTTGGGTGTGTGAGCTCAGGAAGGATTAAAAGCACTAAAAGATTTCAGTAGCAAGGGTACAAAATGAATGGCTGGCCTTGGAAAGAGAAGGTTGGAGGAAATAAAATTATTGTAAATGAAAGGCCAAAATTCAAAGTTTTTTAACAAAGGATAAGGCAGGAAAGGGGAAGTCATGGTAATAATTTAATATATAGTAAA
>NW_024500735.1:0-954 GCF_017590055.1 Onychostruthus taczanowskii | reverse complement strand
GGGGGATTTTTGGGCTTTTTTAATGGGAATTTGAGGAGATTTTTTGGGATTTTCCAGGGATTTCCCAGGGATTTTTATGGGATTTTTGGGCTGATTTTTGAGGGATTTTTTAGATTTTTACGGGATTTTTGTGGGGTTTTAATGTCAATTTTTGGGCCGATATTTGGGGGATTTTGGGGGGAATTTTTGGGATTTTTGGGTTGACGTTTGTGGGATTTTGGGGGGCTTTTTATTGGGTTGACGTTTGTGGGTTTTTGGGGGGCTTTTTATGGGATTTTTTGGGGGATTTTAATGGGATTTACATGAGATTTTTGTGGGATTTTTGGGTATTTTATGGGATTTTTACGGGATTTTGGTGAGGATTTAATGGGATTTTTGGGGGGCTTTTTATGGAGATTTTTTTTTAACTTTTATGGGGATTTTTGTGGGATTTTTTGGGGGGGTTTAATGGGATTTTGGGGCAGTTTTATGGGATTTTTATGTGGTTTTATACGATTTTGATGAGATTTTTATGGGATTTTTGTTGGGATTTTAATGATTTTTATGGGATTTTTTTGGATTTTAGGGGATTTTTGGGGCTATTTCACTGGGATTTTTTTGAGGATTTTTGGGAGGGTTTAATGAGATTTTGGGGCGGTTTTATAGGGATTTTGATGAGATTTTTATGGGATTTTGGGGGGGGTTTTAATGATTTTTATGGGAATTTTTGGATTTTAGGGGATTTTTGGGGCTATTTAACTGGGATTTTTTGGGGTTATTTTTGGGTTGTTTTTTGGGGTTTTTGGGGCGCGGTTTCTCACCGTGGGGGGGTCCCCGAGGCGGGCGCAGAGCAGGAAGCTCCGCAGGGACCCAAATTTTATGGGATTTTGGGGGGGGTTTTAATGGGATTTACATGAGATTTTCGTGGGATTTTTTTGGTATTTTATAGGATTTTTACGGGATTTTGGTGAGGAT
>NW_024500734.1:0-954 GCF_017590055.1 Onychostruthus taczanowskii | reverse complement strand
GGTTTTGGGGGATTCTGGAGTTTTTGGGGATTTTTGGGATTTTTAAAGGTTTTGGGGTTTTTGAGGCTTTTTGGGGGTTTTGGCTTTTTGCTCTTTTTTTTTGGTGGGTTTTGAGGATTTTGGGGTATTTGGGATTTTTTTTATTTTGGGGGGTTTTGGGAGTTTTGGGGGGGGCTCTTGAGGGTTTTTGGGTTGTTTTTTGGGTATTTTGGGGTTTTTTGGGGTTTTTTTTGGGTATTTTGGGGTTTTTTGGGTTGTTTTTGGGTCTTTTTAGTTTTTTTGGGTTGTTTTTTGGGTATTTTGGGGTCTTTGGGGTTGTTTTTTGGGTATTTTGGGGTTTTTGGGTTTGTTTTTTGGGTATTTTAGGGTTTTTGGGGTGGTTTTTGGGTATTTTGGGATTTTTTTGGGGGGGTTGGGTTTTTTGGGGTTGTTTTTGGGTATTTTGGGTTTTTTGGGGTTGTTTTTTTGGGTATTTTGTGTTTTTCCAGGGGGTTTTTGGGTATTTTGGGGTTTTTTGGGTTGCATTTTGGTATTTTGGGTTTTTTTGGGTTATTTTTGGTTTTTGTTGGTTTTTCCAGGGGGTTTTTGGGTATTTTGGGGTTTTTTGTGGGTTTTTTTTTGTATTTTGGGGTTTTTTGGGGTTGTTTTTTGGGTATTTTGGGTTTGTTTGGGTTGTTTTTGGGTATTTTGGTTTTTTTGGGTTTTTTTTGTGTATTTTGTGGTTTTCCAGGGGGGGTTTTGGGCATTTTGGGGGTTTTTTTGGGTTTTTTTTTTGGGTTTTTTGGGTTTTTTGGGGTTTTTTTTGGGTATTTTGTGTTTTTTGGGGTTGTTTTTGGGTATTTTGGGGTTTTTGGGTTGTTTTTTTGGTATTTTGGGTATTTTGGGGTTGTTTTTTGTTATTTTGTGTTTTTCCGGGGGGGGGGTTGGGTATTTTGGGGTTTTTTGGGTTTTTTT
>NW_024500733.1:0-954 GCF_017590055.1 Onychostruthus taczanowskii | reverse complement strand
GACACTGGGGACATTGGGGACATCGGGAGGACATTGGAGACATTGGGGGAGTGGGGACACACTGGGGACATTGGGGAAGTGGGGACATTGGAGGCATTGGGGATGAGGGACACTGGGGACATTGGGGACATCGGGAGGACATTGGAGACATTGGGGGAGTGGGGACACACTGGGGACATTGGGGAAGTGGGGACATTGGAGGCATTGGGGATGAGGGACACTGGGGACATTGGGGGGACATTGGGGGATTGGGGACATCAGGGGACATTGGGGACATCGTGGACATTGTGGACATCAGGGGGATTGGGGACATCAAGGACATCAAGGACATCGGGGGACTGGGGACATTGAGTACATGGGGGACACTGGAGACATTGGGGACAGCAGGGACATTGGGGACATCGGAGACATTGGGACACTGGGGACATCGGGGATGAAGGACATTGGGGACACCTCAGGGACAGTGAGGACGAGGACAGGGCCACCCCTCAGGGCACGGCCACCACTGCCACCGGCCGGCCACCGTGGGGCTGGGGTGAGGGACAGTGACACTGGGGACAGCGGGGACATTGGGGACAATGTGGGGGTGAGGGACACTGGGGACATTGGGGACAATGTGGGGGTGAGGGACACCGGGGACACTGGGGACAATGTGGGGGTGAGGGACAGCGGGGACACTGGGGACAATGTGGGGGGGGACATCAGGGTGGGGGACATTGTGGGACATCAGGACATTGGGGGTGAGGGACCTTGGGGACACCGTGGGACCTTGGGGACATTGAGGGGTTGAGGACCTTGGGGACACTGGGGACAATGTAGGGGGACATTGGGAGGGGTTGGGGACATTGCGGGGACATTGGGTGAGTGACCTTGGGGACATTGGGGACACTGGGGGACATTGGGGGTGAGGGACCCTGGGGACACTGGGGGACCTTGGGGACATTGGGGTCACCA
>NW_024500732.1:0-954 GCF_017590055.1 Onychostruthus taczanowskii | reverse complement strand
TTGGGAGTGGGGGAGGGGAAATCTCAGAAATTTTGGGGCCGTTTTGGGAATTTTTGGGGTCTCGGGGGTGGGGGATGAAAAATTTGGGGGAAAATTGGGGGATTTTGGGAAATTTTGGGGGAAAAAAATGGGAGAATTTTGGGGTAAATTTGGGGGAATTTTGGGGGGAGTTTTTTTAGGGGTTTTTTTTTAATTTTTGGGGGAATTTTTGGGGCCATTTTGGGGCATATTTTTGGAATTTTTTGGGGCAAATTTTGGGAATTTTTGGGGCCATTTTAGGAAATCTTCCGGGACCCTTTCAGGAATTTTTTAGGAAATTTTTGGGCCAATTTGGGAATTTTTGGGGAATTTTGAGAATTTTTTGGGCCAATTTTGGGATTATTTTGGGAACATTTCAGGAAAGTTTTGGGGCCAATTTGGGAACTTTTTGGGGCCATTTCAGGAATATTTTGGGGAATTTTTGGGGGCATTTTTGGAATTTTCTGGGAATTTTTTGGGAATTTTTGGGGCCGTTTCAGGAATTTTTTGAGGAATTTTTGGGGCCATTTTGGGGAATTTTTGGGGCCATTTCCAGAACTTTTTGGGGAGTTTTTGGGCCCCTTTTGGGAATCCTTTGGGGCCGTTTCTGGGGAATTTTCGGGGCCATTTCAGGAATTTTTGGGGACTTTTTTGGGAATTTTCGGGGCCCTTTCAGGAATTTTTTTGGGAATTTTCGGGGCCGTTTCAGGAATTTTTGGGGAATTTTCGGGGCCATTTTGGGGCTGTTTTTGGGGCATTTTCGGGGCCCTTTCAGGAATTTTTTGGGGAGTTTTTGGGGCATTTTCGGGGCCATTTTGGGGCTGTTTTTGGGAATTTTCGGGGCCGTTTCAGGAGTTTTTGGGGAGTTTTTGGGACTGTTTTTGGGACGGTTTTTGGGGAGTTTTTGGTGCCATTTTGGGGCTGTTTTTGGGGCAT
>NW_024500731.1:0-954 GCF_017590055.1 Onychostruthus taczanowskii | reverse complement strand
TTTATATAAATACAGGATGGTCTTCACCAAAAACCTCAAGAACTTTATCATCTGGCTAAGGATTCAGTTTAAAATTCTGCATCAAGTTACCAGTGTTTACTTTCTGGTGTAGCAACTTGCTTTCCTCCCTGCACCTCCACAGGGTATCAGGCACCAGGTTCCAGCTCTGAGACTGTCTGACTCCTATACTGAGTTCTAATCTGCCATTTTAGTTGCTTTCTTTGAAACAGAAGGAATTATAAAACTCTGCATAACCTCTGTGGACCACTTTACACCCAAATTCTACTCACATTGGGAAAATAATCACTTGAACTAGGACAGGTACTGGAGGAAAAGAAATAGTAATCAGGTAAAGCTTTATAGGGGAGGGGAGGAATGCCTGCTTGAAGCAGGCCACTGGAGGAGGGTTCCTTCATCCCAGCATCATTCTGATCCCAAAGGAATCCTCACCACTGACAGTCAGATCAAAGGATTTGGGTTTGCTTTTTGCCATGGCTTGTCCTGTCATGTGAACCCAGGTATTTAGGGGATAAAACACATTCCGTTGTCTCAGGTGAGAGGGGGAAATGTTCTGAACAATTCTCAAATAAGAAAGCCCCCTGGTATTTCAAAGACTGGACTATGAAGAGTTGGCTGAGGTTGAGCCTCCAGGTCAGAGATGGTGCCACAAGGAGGAGCTGCATATGAAACTTCACCAAACATTGGCTTTTGCCCTCTGGATTTCCTGCCCCAGGCTAGTGAGATGCCACTCTGGTGGCTCCTGCTCCTATTCCTTAGGCATAATCCCTTCACAAGCTTCTTTCCCTGCAAAAGCACTTGGTTGAATATTTGATTCATCAGGAATATAAAACAAGTTTTTATAAACTGAACTCTTTTTGTGTAGAATTCTTCCAGCTGGGAACAGCCTTTATGTGGCTTTTTGTCAGTTAAAATTAGCTAATTTTATGGTTTTTT
>NW_024500730.1:0-954 GCF_017590055.1 Onychostruthus taczanowskii | reverse complement strand
GGGTTATTTTGGGTCAATTTGGGGGAGATTTGGGTCTTTTTTTGGTCAATTTGGGGGAATTTTGGGTTCTTTTGGGGTTTTTGGGGCAATTTTGGGTTATTTTGGGTCAATTTGGGGGAGTTTTGGGTCTTTTTTGGTTAATTTTGGGTTATTTTGGGGTTAATTTGGGGGTTTTGGGGCAATTTTGGGTTATTTTGGGGTAAATTTTGGTAATTTGGGGCATTTTGGGGTTATTTTGGGGTAAATTTGGGGGAGTTCTGGGTCTTTTTTGGGGCAATTTTGGGTAATTTTGGGGTAAATTTGGGTAATTTTGGGGGTTTTTTTGGGTTATTTTGGGGGAGTTTGGGGTCTTTTTTGGTCATTTTGGGGTAAATTTGGGTAATTTGGGGCATTTTTTTGTTACTTTTGGAATTTTGGGAGTATTTTGGGTCATTTTTAGTCATTTTGGGTCATTTGTGTCATTTTTGGGCCATTTAGGGGATTTTTCATGTAAATTTGGGTTATTTTGGGGCAGTTTGGGGGATTTTTGGTCATTTTGGGGTATTTTAGGTCAATTTGGGTCATTTTTGGGTAATTTTGGGCTAAGTATGAAATTGAGCTGCCATATATGGAGAAAATATCCTTATATGCTAAAAATTACCTTATATGGTAAAGATGACCTTATATGGTAAAAATGACCATAAAAGGAAATGAGTGCAGGCAAAGGGTTGCACAGAGATTTATGCAAATGAAGGGTGTAAGAATAATTAGTTAACGATTAATTAATCGTGTTTTCATGAAAATAAAGTTTATTTTTGGGGGAGTTGGAAAGATTTTGTTGAGCCACGCCCACTTTTATGCAAATAAAGCTTGGATATGGTCACTGGAGTGAGAGCCACGCCTTTTATGTTAATGAGGGACATATATGGGAAAAATTCACAGAGTGCTCCCAAAATTCCACAAATTCACCCCAAA
>NW_024500729.1:0-955 GCF_017590055.1 Onychostruthus taczanowskii | reverse complement strand
TGGGGTGTTAAAGGGTCCTGAGGGGGTCTGGGGGGGTCCCCAGAGGGATTTGGGGGGCTTTAGGGGGTCCCGAGGGGTTTTTGGGGTGCACAGGGGGCGATTTGGGAGTGTGGAAGGGTTTGGGGGTCCTGGAGGGGATTTTGGGGGTCCCCAGAGGATTTTGGGGGTCCCTGGGGCGATTTTGGAATCACTCAGGGGAGAACTGGGGGATCCCCTGGGGGGGATTTGGGGGGATCTCGCAGGAAATTTTGGGGGAGATTTGGGGGATTTTTGGGGCTCCCCTGGGCTGTTTTTTGGGTATTTTGGGGGCATTTTTAGGGTATTTTTTGGGGTCTCCCGGGGTATTTTGGGGGTGGTTTTGGGGTATTTTTTGGGGGGCATTTTGAAGTATTTTTGGGGTATTTTTTTGGGGAACTTTGAAGTGGTTTTGGGGCATTTTTGGGGAATTTTGAAATGTTTTTTGGGCATTTCTGGGGTGCGTTGGGGGTATTTTTGGGGTGTATTTTGGGGGATTTTGAGGTTTTTTGGGGGTATTTTTTGGTTTTTATGGGGGTATTTTTGGGGTGTTTTATGGGGGGTTGGGGGGTATTTATTTTGGGGTACTTTGAGGTATTTTGGGGTATTTTGGGGCGGGTTGTATTTTTGTGGTATTTTGGGGTCTTCTGGGGTATTTTGGGGTGGTTTTTTGGTGGCATTTTGGGGTGTTTTGGGGTATTTTGGGCAGTATTTTTGGGGTGTTTTTGGGGATATTTTTGGGGGTGTTTTGGGGTGTTCTGGGGCGTATTTTTTGGGGGAAGTTTGGGGTATTTTTGTGGTATTTTGGGGTCTTTTGGGGTGTTTTTGGGGATGTTTTGGGGGGTATTTTTTGGGGTGTTTTGGGGTATTTTGGGGTGTTCTGGGGCGTATTTTTTGGGAGAAGTTTGAGGTATTTTTGTGGTATTTTGGGGTGTTTTTT
>NW_024500728.1:59066-59763 GCF_017590055.1 Onychostruthus taczanowskii | reverse complement strand
ACAAACCCCTCAGGGCCCCCCCAGAGCCCCCCAGAGCCCCCAGTCCCACCAGCTGGGCGTGCAGGCTCTCTTTCCTCCGCGCCTCCTCGGCGGCCGCGCGGCTGCGCTGGAGCAGCGCCCGCGTCTCCGCCAGGCGCCGCGACGACTCTCGCTGGGGAGGGGGCACAGGGGGGTCCCCAAAGTCACCACCGGTCCCAGGGGGACAGGGAACCCCCAAACCCAACCAGCAGGAGGAAGCGAAGACCCCAGAGTCCCCCAAATGGGTTCCAAAAGCATCAGGAAGGGGAGCTCAAATTCCCCAGGAAGGGACCAGAAAATAGAGCAGGGAAAGATTTGGGGACCCCAAAGCCCACAGGGAACGGAGCCCAGGAACCCCAAAACCTCCTGGGATGAGACTCCAAACCCCTGAGGAACCCTAAAACCTATCAAGGAGACCTGGGGACCCCAAAACCTACAGGAAAGGGACTGCAGGCACCCCAAACCTACTGAGAAGAGACCTCCAAGATCCCAGAATCCACCTGGGAGGGACCCCAGGAACCCCCAAACCCAACTTTGGGGAATTTGGGCACCCCAAGCCCACTGTGAAGGGACCTGAGAGGCCCCAGGGACCCCAAAAACAACCAGAGACGGCCCTGGGGACCCCCAAATCCAGGGAAGGGGAGGGGAGGGGAGGGGAGGGAAGGGAAGGGAAGGGAAG
>NW_024500728.1:53208-57977 GCF_017590055.1 Onychostruthus taczanowskii | reverse complement strand
GGGACCCCCCCCAAATTCCAGCCCCCCCCAGTGACCCCCCCAGCCCCGTTACCTCGTGCAGAGCTGCCAGGTACTTGTAGGCTTTTCTCACCACCTCGTCCCGCTTGGCGTCCTGGGGGGCACAGGGACACTTTGGGGGGCACAGGGACACTTTGGGGGGACAGGGACACTTTGGGGGGCACAGGGACACTTTGGGGGCACAGGCACACTTTGGGGGCACAGGGACACTTTGGGGGGCACAGGGATACTTTGGGGGCACAGGGACACTTTGGGGGCACAGGGACACTTTGGGGGGCACAGGGACACTTTGGGGGCACAGGGACACTTTGGGGGGCACAGGGACAGTTTTTGGGGACAGGGACATTTTGGGGGGGACAGGGATACTTTGGGGGGCACATGTGACACTTTGGGGGACACAGGTGACATTTTGGAGCAGCACAGGGACAGTTGTGGGGCACATGTGACATTTGGGGGGCACAGGTGACATTTTGGAGCAGCACAGGGACAGTTGTGGGGCACATGTGACATTTGGGGGGCTCCCAGCACCTCATCCCTTTGGGCACACCCCGTTCAGGGGATGCCACTGAACCCACCTCTCCCCCATCCCCCAAAATCCCAGCGTGCCCCCCCATTTTGGGGTGCCCCCCTATTTCGGGGTGCCCTCAGCCCCCCACCTTGAAGAGCAGCTCGTCGGTGACGCTGAAGGTCCTCTCCAGTTTCCCCACCAGGGCGTTGATTTCCTTCTGCAGCGCCCTCGTGTCCTCCAGGATCTGGGGGGGGGGCGGGGGTCAGACCCCCCAAAACCCCCTCCCCAATTTGGGGGTGCACACAGCCCCCCACAACCCCCCCCCCAGCTCCTCCTAAAACCTCAAACAGACCCAAACACCCCAAGATGGCCCCAAACCCCTTCAGGCTGCCTGAAGGACCCCAAAACTCTCCCATTGCCCCCCCCCACACACAAGAGTTGGGGTCCCCCAAAAATGTCAGGACCCCCCAAAAATGTCAGGACCCCCCGGAACGCCCCCACCTTGCCGATCTCCTCCTTCTGCTTGCGGATGTTGCCCACGATCTCCAGGATGCGCTGGGTGTAAACGGCGCGCGAGACCTCGGGGGGCAGCGCCTCCAGCTCGGCCACCTGCGGGGGGGCTCAGCAGGGACCCCAAAACCAGCCGGGCTCTGGGCACCCCAAACCCACTGTGAAGGGACCTGAGAGGCCCCAGAGACCCCAAAAACAACCAGAGACGGCCCTGGGGACCCCCAAATCCAGGGAAGGGGAGGGGAGGGGAGGGGAGGGGAGGGCCCCGGTACCTGGGCGGAGTCGCGCAGGGCGCGGAGCTGCCGGTACTCGGCCAGGAGGGGCCCGCGGTGCCGCTCCCACTGCCCGGCCAGGCTGACGATGCGGCGGCTGCTGGACTCCACCACCAGCTGTGGGCAGTGCCAGGACCCCCGAACCGCTGACACCCCCCGGACTGACCCCCCAACACTCCTGCCCCCCTGCCTGGGCACAGGGCACCCCAAAACCCCCCGTGCCCCCCGTGCCCACCTGGGTGAGGCTGAGCTGGGCCGCCCGCAGCTGCTCCCGGCACCCCTCGATCTCAGCCTCCAGCCGGGCCAGTGTCGCCTCCAGCGCCGCCTCCTCACTGGCCTGGCCAGAGCCCCCGGCCTGGGGACAGAGTGACCACCCAGAGTGACCACCCAGAGCTCCAGAGTGACCACCCAGAGTGACCAGAGTGACCACTGAGAACAACCAGAGTGACCACTGAGAGCTCCAAAGTGACCACTCAGAGCCATCAGGGGCCCAGAGTGACCACTCAGAGTGACCATCAGGGGCCCAGAGTGACCAACCCCCCCCCCTCACCTCCTCGGGGCCCTTTGGGGGCTGCAGGGTCTCGGCAGCCACCTGGATCTGCTGCAGCAGCACCTGGGGGTCCTGGGGATGAGACCCCAGAGGGGGTCAGAGCCTGGGGAGGGGCAAAACCAACCCCCAGCCCCCCAAATCCAACCCCCAGCCCTTCCCCACCCCCAGAACAGCCTCCAAAAACCCCCAAATAGCCCCCAAAACCCTCAGAACAGCCCCCAAAAATCCCCAAAACAGCCCCCCATGCAATTCCCAAACTAGCCCCCAAAAACCCCAGAACAGCTCCCAAAAACCCCACAAAAACCCCAAACCAGCCCCCAAAACCCCAAACCAGCCCCCTGTGCAATCCCCAATCCAGCCCCCCCATAGTGCAGAGGGGACCCCTCCCTCAAACTCCTGGGAGTGAGAGAAGGGGGACCCAGAGCCCCCCCCCCAAGGCCTGGGGACCCCCAGCCCTGCCCGGGGGGTCTCACCTGGGGGGGCAGGCGGGAGGCCAGGCCGGGGCCCCCCCACTCGGCCTCCCAGTCGTGGCGGGCGCTCAGCTGGGCCGTGTGGGTCTCCAGCAGGGCCGGGGGGCTCTGCGAGGGAAGGGGGGGCTGTGCTGGCACCGGAGGGGTGGCACCCCCAAAATACTCCTGCAGCTCTGCGGGGACAGCGGGGGGTGAGCAGAAACCCCCCTAAAACAAGGACACCCCAACCCCCCTGCCCAGTATTACCATGGGGACCCCCAAATCATCACCCCCCCCAAAATCCTGACACCCCCTTCATGTGGGGCACAGCACAAACCCTTAGGGTGACACCCCCAAATTGCACACGGAGCTCCCCAAATTTGGGGCAACAACGACCCCCACCCCCAACACCCCAAAACCCCCCCAGCTCTCACCTGGGGATCCCCCACTTTGGGGCAGGACCAGGGGACAGGTAGTGAAAGGGTGCAGGTGACTTGTGCCCTAGAAAAGATTAATTAGTGGGTTAATTAGTGGGTTAATTAGTGGGTTAATGACTCCCCCAGGTGAAGAGGGGGCCCCCCAGCTCACCTGCAGCCGCTGCAGCCGGGGCGTGCGGCACAGGGGGGGCACCCAGGGGGTCCCCAGCTGCTCCCGGATCCGGGCGCCGATGGCTCGGAGCAGCGCCCCCGATTTCCCTGGGGAGGGCAACGAGGGAAGGGGGTCAGACACCCCCAAAAGCCCCAAAAAGGGGCGCCCCGAAAGGCCAGGGCCGTACCGGGGGGCTCGGCGCCGCGCTCGCCCTCGTCCCGAGGCAGCTTCTCCACGAGGAAGAGGAGCAGGCGCCGCGTGTCGTGCTCGGAGCTGTACAGGAAGGTCTGGTAGCCCACGTCACCCCCAAAGCCCAGCTCCTGCGGGAAGCACAGACACCCCGGAATTCCTGGGGTTCCCCTTCTGACGGGGATTTGGTGCTGCTGAGGTTTGGGCGCCATAAATCCCACCCAGATCGCGCTGAGGCGGGGGGAACCTGCACTTTTGGGGTGTTTTGGGGTGTTTTGGGGTATCGCCGGCCGGGGGTATGTACAAATCACGACTGGGACTGCCAGGAACGCGCCTTGAGCTGTTTTATTTTCCAGCATCAGCCTCATTACGTGGTTGTGACAATGGGGAGATGGCAGCAGCTCACATCCCAGGCAGCAGACCAAAAACTTAATGTTACAAGTTACTTTTTAAGTTTTTTGCCCAATCACACAAAGCAAAAGCACATTGACAGTAGTTCCATCCAACCACTATAAGCACACGTAGCTTTGGTTAAAACAATGCTTGCTTATTTCAACTATCCCTTCATAAGCCTTAAAACACAATGCACAGAGCTCCATTATTAAGCTTAGAACTTCCTAATATCTCACTAGATAGACTTTTCTGCAGCTTAGGGAGTTATTCTAGCCAAGCGTCACTACACAGACCATTGCTCCGTTCGTACTTTTCTACTTTTTACATAATTTAGCGCTGTGTGCGGGAGCCCTCGGTCTCCCCAAATCCCCTCAGAATTTGGGGACCCCCCCGAGCCCCCTCAGCTGCCCCAAGGACCCCACCGGTGGCACGTCTCACTCTCCCACCCCTCACGGTTTTCCCCTCAGAATGCTCAGCTCCAGTGGCAGTTCTGCCGTCTCTGAGGCCTGCCGCTCGCAGCTTTCCCCCAGCGCTCCGGTTTCACGGATCCCCCGGGGTACCTGGCAGGCGGCGGCCAGCTCGGAGGCCAGGCGGAAGCGGGCGGAGATGCCGGGGGGCAGCAGGGGGCTCAGCGGGGCGCCCAGCGCGGGGCGCACGGCCCGCAGGCAGCGCACGGCCGCCTCCACCACCAGCTCGGGGCTCAGGTCCCGCACGCTCTGCACCTCGGGGGGCACCGCCCTGGGGGGAGAGCCGTGGGACCCCCGGAACCCGGACAGCCCCCGGGAACCCCGAGAGAGGCGGCTGAGGGGGAGATGGAGCCCGTGAGGGCGGCGGGGGAATGAAACCGTGAGGGGAGAAATGTGTGGATGTGGCACCTGGAGACACGTTTAGGGCGGCCTTGGCAGTGCAGAAGGAACATGGCACTCGATGGCTTCGAGGGTTTCTCCCGGCAAGAACAATTCTGTGATTCTGGGCAAGTGGCGCCTGCAGGCTCTGAGGGGGCAATGGCGCCTGTCTGGGGACGCCGTGTCACCCGTGGGATGTGAGGGGAGCGGTGGTGGCAGCGCGTCCCTCACACGCCTGTTCCTGTCCCCTCGCATGGGTGTGACCCCGACACCTCACACCTGTCCCCAGCCCCTCACACCTGTCCCTAGGCCCTCATGCCTGTCCCTGACCCCTCTCCTCTGTCCCCAGCCCCTCTCTCCTGTCCCCAGCCCCTCACACCTGTCCCCAGCCACTCTCACCTGTCCCCAGCCCCTCTCCTCTGTCCCCCGCCCCCCTCTCCTGTCCCC
>NW_024500728.1:0-53202 GCF_017590055.1 Onychostruthus taczanowskii | reverse complement strand
AAACACCCCTGCCCCCCCAGATCCCCCCAGTCCATCCCCTCGATGATCCCAAATCCCAACAGACCCCACAAATCCCCTTGAAAGTCCTTTGGACCACCCTCCCCCCGCTCCCAGGGTACCCCAAAACCTCCAGAAACTCCCCCCAAGCCCCCCCACCATGTCAGAGTCAGAGGAGAATGGAGAGGGTGAGTCTGGGGGGGCTCCTGGGTAAAAGTGAGGGTTTAAGGGGGGGTCCAGAGGGTTTTGGGGGTCCCTGGTCTATGGGATGGGGGTCATTGGGGGTCTCAGGGTGGGAAGGGTTTGCAGGGTGGGGGGTCCAGGAAGATTTCAAGGTCCAGGAAGGTTTGGGGGTGTCCAGGAAGGTTTGGGGGGCCCTTGAGGGTTTTCAGGAGTGGTTGGGGGTGTCCAGGAAGGTTGGGGGGGGACCCCCAGTGGGATGGAGCTGTTCTGGGGGGGTCACTCTGTGCCCAAGTGGTCTCAGGGTTGGACAGAGTTTGGGGGGGGGGTCCACGAGGGTTTGAGAGGGTCAAGGAGGAATTTTGGGGGGAGACAGGAGGAGTCTGGGGGCTGCAGAAGGACTCGGAGGGGTTTTGCTCTGTGGGATTGGGCTGTTGGGGAGTGGGCGGGGATGTCCCAGGGTTAGAGGCTCCTGGGGGGGTCCGGAAAGGTTTGGGGGTCCCTCCCTATCCTTGACCAGCCGTTCCCCTCCGCAGGGCCCCCCAAGGATCTGTCCCCCTTGGCCGAGGCCATGGGGCAGCCCCTGGGCTGGGGGTCCAGCGACGGCCCCGGGGGGGCTGCGGGCGGGGGGACCCCCCCGGGGCAGCGGCAGCGCCGCCCCCCCCACCCCAAGCACAAGGGCCAGGGGGGCACCGGGGGCGTCCATCGCTCCCCCCGCGCCCTCTTCTGCCTCCGCCTCAACAACCCCATCCGCCGGGCGGCCATCAGCATCGTGGAGTGGAAGTGAGTGGGGGGCTCGGGGGTCTGGGGCTGCCATCAGCATCGTGGAGTGGAAGTGAGTGGGGGGCTCGGGGGGTCTGCGGGCCTTGGGGACCCCCCACACCTGGTGCCCCCCCCTTCCCCCCAGGCCCTTCGACATCCTCATCCTCGCCACCATCTTTGCCAACTGCGTGGCCCTGGGGGTCTACATCCCCTTCCCCGAGGACGACTCCAACACCTCCAACCACAACCTGGTGGGCACCCCCAGACCCCCCCAGGAGCGGGGGGCGCCCCCCACCCTGGCACTGCCCTGGGGCCTTCACTGGGTGCTGGGAAAGGCGGGGGGGGGTCACCCCACCCTGGGCTGGGCAGGGCGTGGGGGTGGCACTTGGGGAGGTGCCGGAGGGTGGCACCGTGGGGTGGCAGGGGCTGTGGGGACGCGGGGGGGTCCCTGTGTCACACGTGTCCCCTGGCACACGCTGTGCCGCTGCCTTAATCCGCTTTGCCGCCGGGGCCGGGGGGGCGGGGGCGGCCTAATCCCGGCTGAGCCGCCCCAGTCACCCACAAAGGGGACACTGGGAGGGGGCTGAGGGGGCCCAAATGTCCCTTGTCACCCCGAGGGGGGAGACACTGGGGCAGGACGCCCCAAATGTCTCTATTCCTTGAGCCCCAAAGGAAGGGGTGGCGTCAGCGGTGTCCCCAAATGTCCCTGTCACTTGTCCGGTGGCAAAGGGAGGGTCAGGGGAGGTCCCAAAGTGTTCCTGCCCCTTGTACCCAGGGGAAGGGGACTCTGGGAGGTGTGAGGGGCTGAGGGGGTTCCCGAGTGTCCTTGTCCCCAAAAGAACGGGGATGCAAGGGGGTTCCCAAGGGTCCCTGTCTCTTGTCCCCAAAAAGGGACAAATATCCCTGTCTCATTCCTCAGGAGAATGGGATGCTGGGAGGGGGAACCCCAAATGTCCCCAGGGGATGCTGGGAGGGGTGGTGGGGTCAGTGAGGGTCCTCAAATGTCCCTGATCCCCAGGAAAGGGGACACTGTGAGCGATGAGGGGACGGAGGTGTCCTGAATGCCCTCCTGGAGAAGGGGTCAGCATGTCAGGGGAGGGGGGTCCCCAAAAGGGGAAGGGGACGCCGGGTGACCCCGTGCGCCCCTGCAGCAGGGGGTGCTGACCCCCCCTGCCCGCCATGCCCCCCCCAGGAGCAGGTGGAGTACGTGTTCCTCATCATCTTCACGGTGGAGACGTTCCTGAAGATCATCGCCTACGGGCTGGTGCTGCACCCCAGCGCCTACATCCGCAACGGCTGGAACCTGCTGGACTTCGTCATCGTCATCGTGGGGTCAGGGGCTCTCCGGGGACAGGGACAGCCGGGGGAGGGGGACACAGAGCCGTGTGACCCCGTGGTGTCCCCCCAGGCTGTTCAGCGTGATCCTGGAGCAGGTGTCCCACAAGCCGGGCGATGCCCACCACATGAGCGGCAAGCCGGGCGGCTTCGACGTCAAGGCCCTGCGCGCCTTCCGCGTGCTGCGCCCGCTGCGCCTCGTCTCCGGCGTCCCCAGTGAGACCCCGGGGACCGCGGGGGGGTTTGGGGTCCCCCTCGGCCTCCTGCCAACCCCCCCGTGCCTCCCCCAGGCCTCCACATCGTGCTCAACTCCATCATGAAGGCCATGGTGCCGCTGCTGCACATCGCGCTGCTCGTGCTCTTCGTCATCATCATCTACGCCATCATCGGCCTCGAGCTCTTCATCGGCCGCATGCACAAGACCTGCTTCTTCATCGGCTCTGGTAGGCACGGGGGGGTCACCTCGTGGGTCCCCCCCAGCCCTGGGACACCCCCAGAGTCCCTCAGTGCTCCCAGGTACCCCAGCCCGGGGACCGGGATCCCCCAGGGACGCCCCACACTGAGGCTCCCCTAAAACTCCTGAGACCTCCCCCCAGCACTGAGCACCCCCCAGGACACTCCAGCAGGATTTTGGGGGTCCTTAATACACTGAGACCCCCCTAAATTCCCTGAGCACCCCCCCCCAGGACACCCCAGCAGGGTTCTGAGCTCATTAATACACTGAGACCCCCCTAAATTCCCTGAGGACCCCCCCAGGACACCCTAGCAGTGTTCTTCTGGAGTTCCCAGCACACCCCTGACCCCTGCAACGTCAGGGGTGTGAGTAGGCAGGAGGGACAAGAGTGGGGACAGCAGCTGAGTTAGTGCCGGTGAAAGAGAAGCTTGGGGACAGGAATTTTCAGCAGGGACAGGAACTGTCAGCAGGGGCAGGGATGGTCAGCAGGGACAGGAATTTTCAGTAGGGAAGGAATTGTCAGCAGGGACAGGAATTTTCAGCAGGGGGAGGGATGGTCAGCGGGGACAGGAATGGTCAGCAGGGGCAGGAATTTTCAGCAGGGACAGGAATGGTCAGGAGGGACAGAAATTTTCAGCAGGGACAGGAATTTTCAGCAGGGACAGGAATTTTCAGTAGGGAAGGAATTGTCAGCAGGGACAGGAATCAGCAGGAACAGGAATTTTCAGCAGGAACAGGAATCGTCAGCAGGGACAGGAATTTTCAGCAAGGACAGGAATTTTCAGCAGGAACAGGAATTTTCAGCGGGGACAAGAGTTACCCACGGGACCAGGATCTCTCAGTGGGGACCGGAGCTGAGTGAGGGCAGTGACGAGGGGCGGCGCCCTGGCGGGAGCTGTCACCAGGGCTCGCTGTCGCCTGTCCCCAGACCTGGAGTCGGAGGATGACCCCTCTCCCTGCGCCTTCTCGGGGCACGGCCGCGCCTGCCTGCAGAACAACACCGAGTGCCGCGGCCGCTGGGAGGGGCCCAACGGCGGCATCACCAACTTCGACAACTTCTTCTTCGCCATGCTCACCGTGTTCCAGTGCATCACCATGGAGGGCTGGACCGACGTGCTCTACTGGGTGAGACCCCCGAGCCCCCCAGAATCCTCACACAAATCGCTGAGACCCCTCAGAATCCTCACAACCCCTCCCTGAGCCCCCCAAATCCAGTGCATCACCATGGAGGGCTGGACCGACGTGCTCTACTGGGTGAGACCCCTGAGCCCCCTCAAAATCCTCATAACCCTTCCCCAGCCCCCCAGAATTCTCACACAAATCACTGAGCCCCCCAAATCTACTGCATCCCCATGGAGGGCTGGAACAACGTGCTCTACTGGGTGAGACCCCTGAGCCCCCTCAAAATCCTCATAACCCTTCCCCAGCCCCCCAGAATTCTCACACAAATCATTGAGCCCCCCCCAAGTCCTCACACACATCCCTGATCCTCCCCAAAATCCTCAAAACCTCCCTGAGCCCCCCAGAATCCTCATACAAATCTCTGAGCCCCTCCAGGTCCTCACACCTACCCTGAGCCCCCCAAAAATCCTCACACTCATCACTGATCCCCCAAATCACCCCAGGCCAGGGCAGAACCCCAAACCTCTCTGCTGGGTGTCACTGGCCAGACCTGAGGAGGGATTTGGGGGGACCCCCTCACCCCAAATCTCCCCCCACAGATGCAGGACGCCATGGGCCACGAGCTGCCCTGGATTTACTTCGTCAGCCTCGTCATCTTCGGCTCCTTCTTCGTCCTCAACCTGGTGCTGGGGGTGCTGAGCGGGTGAGGAGCCAGCAGCGGGGCTGAAGGTCAGCAGTGGGGCACTGTCCTTGCTGTGTCTGGGGGTCACACCTGTGCCCCCTCCCCAGGGAATTCTCCAAGGAGAGAGAGAAGGCCAAGGCCCGCGGGGACTTCCAGAAGCTGCGGGAGAAGCAGCAGCTGGAGGAGGATCTGCGGGGCTACATGGACTGGATCACCCAGGCCGAGCTGGAGGGCGACGAGGAGGAGGGGGAGCATGAGAAGCACCGTGAGTGGGGCTGGGGGGCAGTTATGGGGGGAACCCCAAAATCCTGAGCCCCCCCAGAGCTCTGTGACCCTTCTTTCCCACAGGTCTGACCGCCGAGGACCTGATGGGGAAGCGGAAGCCGCGGCTGAAGTGGCTGCGCCACGCGAGTCACTCCACTGACACCCACGGTACCTCCGGGGCACCCCAAATCCCCCAGACCGGGGCACCCCAAATTCCCTGAACCCAGACATCCCAAATTCCCTGAATCCAGACATCCCAAATTCCCTGAACCCAGACATCTCATATCCCCTGGGCCTGGCACACTTAAATCCCCCAGATCTGGGTACCTCAAATTCCCTGAACTCAGGCACACCAAGTTCCCTGAACTCAGACCCGGACCCCCCAAATTCCCTTAATCTGGGCACCCCAGAATGCCCCAGACCTGGGCATCCCAAATTCTCTGAACCTAGATCTGGGCACACTCAAATTCCCTGGATCCAGACATCCCAAATTCCCTGGATCCAGACACCTCAAAGTCTCCGGACCTGGGCACACTCAGATGCCCTGAACCCAAGCACCCCAAATTCCCTGAATCCAAGCCCCCCAAATTCCCTGAACCTGAGCATCCCAAATTCCCTGAATCCAGACCTGGGAACACTGAATTTCCTGGACTGGGTACCCTCAAATTCCCTGACCCCAGACACCCCAAATTCTTCGCACCTGGGCACACCCAGATTCCTTAAACCCACACCTGGGCACCCTGAATTCCCTGGACAGGGCACCCCACATTCCCTGACCCCAGACCCCCCAAATGCCCCCGTGCCGGGCCCCCCAGTCCCCCCCCTGAGCCCCCCCAGAGCTCTGTGACCCTTCTTTCCCACAGGTCTGACCGCCGAGGACCTGATGGGGAAGCGGAAGCCGCGGCTGAAGTGGCTGCGCCACGCGAGTCACTCCACTGACACCCACGGTACCCCCGGGGCACCCCAAATCCCCCAGACCGGGGCACCCCAAATTCCCTGAACCCAGACATCCCAAATTCCCTGAACCCAGACATCCCAAATTCCCTGAACCCAGACATCCCAAATTCCCTGAACCCAGACATCCCAAATTCCCTGAACCCAGACATCCCAAATTCCCTGAACCCAGACATCCCAAATTCCCTGAACCCAGACATCTCATATCCCCTGGGCTGGCACACTTAAATCCCCCAGATCTGGGTACCTCAAATTCCCTGAACTCAGGCACACCAAGTTCCCTGAACTCAGACCCGGACCCCCCAAATTCCCTTAATCTGGGCACCCCAGAATGCCCCAGACCTGGGCATCCCAAATTCTCTGAACCTAGATCTGGGCACACTCAAATTCCCTGGATCCAGACATCCCAAATTCCCTGGATCCAGACACCTCAAATTCTCCGGACCTGGGCACACTCAGATGCCCTGAACCCAAGCACCCCAAATTCCCTGAACCCAAGCACCCCAAATTCCCTGAATCCAAGCCCCCCAAATTCCCTGAACCTGAGCATCCCAAATTCCCTGAATCCAGACCTGGGAACACTGAATTTCCTGGACTGGGTACCCTCAAATTCCCTGACCCCAGACACCCCAAATTCTTCGCACCTGGGCACACCCAGATTCCTTAAACCCACACCTGGGCACCCTGAATTCCCTGGACAGGGCACCCCACATTCCCTGACCCCAGACCCCCCAAATGCCCCCGTGCCGGGCACCCCAGTCCCCCCCGGGCTGACGTGTGCCCCCCACCCCAGCCAGCCTCCCGGGCAGCGAGACCACCTCGGTGAACACGGAGACCGTGGGGGAGGAGGAGGCGCCGCCGACCGCCTGTGACCGCTGCCTGTGAGCCCCGGCGGGACACGGGACCCCCGACCCCGCCGGGCCCCCGGATCCCCCCATGGCCCCAGGGACGCGCCCCGGATCCCTGTGACACCCCACAAATCCCTGGGACCCCAAACCCGACACCTACGGCGCCTCAGGACAATTTAGGATCCTCCCACAGCCCCCCCATGTCCCCCCAAAACCACTCATAGCTGGAGCGACCCCACCCCCAGATGCACCCCGAGACCCCAGAACTGACCCCCACAGCACCTCAAAGCCCTCTGAGACCCCTCCATACCCCACGGACCCCCCATACTCCGTCCAGGACCCCAAAACCGACCCCAGCACCCCTATGATCACCCCCAGGTACCCCAACCAGGGATCCTCTAAGCCCCCCACAACCAAATCTGACCCCAAAACCCCTGTAAAGCCCCCCCAGATATCCCCCCCAGGGCCGAGGGGCTCCTCCAGAATCCCCAAATTTTGGGGTAATTTCTGCTTTTCTCTCTCCAGGGGCAAAATTACAAAGACAAAATTCTGGTGAGTGGGGAGAAGAAGGGGGGTGTGGAAAAAATGGGGGGAGGGCCACAGTGGGGCCCCCCTAAAGCCTCCCAACCCATCCCACCTGACAGGGACTCTGTCACCCCCCCACCTCCCCTCTGTCCCCAAAATCCCACTGCTCCTACATCCCCCACCCCCTCTCATCACCCTGTACCCCGAATTCCTCCACGTTCCCCAAAACACCCCAAATTCCTCCCTACCCTTGTCCTTCCCTACCCCCAAATCTGCCCTGTCCCAAGGGAAATATGGGTTGGATATTAGGAAAATGGTTTTTATGGAAAAAATGGGTTTTTAAAAGCCTGGATGTGGCTGGTTTGGGTGAGGTTTTAGGGCTGGAGAGACTCAGAGATCTCGGAGGTCTGAGTCTGTGCGACCCCTCATTCCCCCCAAACCCAAACACCCCTCACCTCCTCCCGCGTGACGAGGGGGGTTTTTCTGTCACCCCCCGAACGCCCTCGCTGTCCCCCAGTCGCCGCCTGCGCCGCCTGAACCGCCTGTGGCGCCGGCGCTGCCGCGCGGCCGTGAAATCCGTGTCCTTCTACTGGACCGTGCTGCTGCTCGTGTTCCTCAACACGCTGACCATCGCCTCCGAGCACCACGGGCAGCCGCCCTGGCTCACCGAGACACAGGGTGCGACCCCCGGGACCCCCCGGGACCCCCTAGTACCCCCCGACACCTCCCAGTGCCTCTCTAACCCCTCGGTGCCTCCCAAACCCAGCGGTAGCCCCGACACCCCCAGGGCCCCCAAAACCCTCCGGTACCCCCCAGTGCCTCTCCAACCCCTCGGTACCCCCCCCAGGGAATATTTTCCCCCCTCAGCTGCCCGGGTCATCCTGTATTTCTGGGGATCTGTGCAGACAGAACGCGAGAGAAAAGTGCGGGATGGGCCAGAGGAGAAAAGAGGAGATCGGGAAGGGCTGGAGAGGGGCGGGGCGAGGGTGGGGTTATGTAAATAATCGGGCTGCGCATGCAAATGAGCCGCGGATGCCGCCAAAGGCATCATGGGAGCGAAAATCTGGGGCGATTTTCGGGATTTTCGGGGTCGGTGCGTACAAACCGCGGGAGGAGAGCGCGGGACGAGCTGGGGAAAAGCTCGCAGAGCGGCTCCGGAGCGGGGCGGGCGCGGCGCGGGGGTGTCCGTGAGGTACGGGCGGGCCGGGCGGGGCCGGGCGGGGCGCTCGGGGCAGCTCGGGTATCGCTTCTCGGCCTTTTGGCTAAGATCAAGTGTAGTATCTGTTCTTATCAGTTTAATATCTGATACGTCCTCGATGAGAGGACTTTATATTAAACGGATTTTTGGGCTCGGGAGTTGGACCCGGAGCTTGCTCCCTCCGCTCCGCGCATCGTCCCGGTATTGCAGTGCCTCCGGGAACGGTGCACCCCCACCGGGGACCTTTATCGGTGAAAAATAGAGTGAAAAACTATCGGGAAGTGGCTGAAATTGGAATTATATCGCGATATCAGCCCTGGTCCTGCCACCCGCTGACCCTCTGCAGCTCCCTCGTTCTGTGCTGCGCTCACCGTGCCGGTATTGCAGCGCCTCCAGGAATGCTGCACCCCCAACGGGGACCTTTACATGGAAAATAGAAAAATATACCGAAATTATCTGAAAATGGGTGAAATATTGATGATATCGCGATATGTCTAGGGCCCTCCAAACCTTCCGGTATCCCCCGACACCTCCCAGTGTCTCTCAAACCCCTCGGTACCCCCCAACCCCCCCCAGTGCCCCCCCGACATCCCCCAAACAACACCCCCCTGACATCCCCCGGTGCTCCCCGTCACCCCCAGAGCTCGGGGGGCCCGTCCCACCCTCCGCCGGTGGTGACTCGGGTGTGTCCCCCGGTGTCCCCCCCAGCGTACGCCAACAAGGCGCTGCTGTCGCTGTTCGCCGCCGAGATGGTGCTGAAGCTCTACGCGCTCGGCCCCTCGTGCTACTTCGCCAGCTTCTTCAACCGCTTCGACTGCTTCGTGGTGTGCGGCGGCGTGCTGGAGACCGCGCTGGTGGAGCGCGGCGCCATGGAGCCGCTCGGCATCTCCGTGCTGCGCTGCGTGCGCCTGCTGCGCGTCTTCAAGGTCACCCGGTGAGCGACAGCGCGGGGACACCGCAGTGACACACACCGGGGACACCCCGACACTGGGACACCCTGACACCGTGACACCCCGACACCGGGACACCCCGACACTGGGACACCCTGACACCGTGACACCCCGACAATGGGACACCGCAGTGACACACACCGGGGACACCCCGACACCGGGACACCCCGACACCGGGACACCCCAACACTGTGACACCCCGACAATGGGACACCGCAGTGACACACACCGGGGACACTCCGACACTGGGACACCCTGACACCGTGACACCCCGACACTGGGACACGCCAACAATGGGACACCGCAGTGACACACACCGGGGACACCCCGACACCGGGACACCCCGACACTGGGACACCCTGACACCGTGACACCCCGACAATGGGACACCGCAGTGACACACACCGGGGACACCCCGACACCGGGACACCCCGACACCGTGACACCCCAACAATGGGACATCGCAGTGCCGCGCACCAGGACACCCTGACACCGTGACACCCCGACACTGGGACACGCCAACAATGGGACACCGCAGTGCCATGCACCGGGGACACTCCGACACTAGGACACCCTGACACCATGACACTCCGACAATGGGACACTGCAGTGCCACGCACCGGGGACATTCCAACACTGGGACACCCCGACACTGGGACACCCCAACAATGGGACACCCCAACAATGGGACATCGCAGTGCTGCACACCGGGGACACTCCGACACTGGGACACCCCAACAATGGGACACTGCAGTGCCACACACCAGGACACCCCGACACTGGGACACCCCGACACTGGGACACCCTGACACTGGGACACCCCGACACCAGGACACCCGGACACTGTGACACCCCAACAATGGGACACCTGGACACTGGGACACCCCAAAAATGGGACACTGCAGTGCCACACACTGGAACACCTCAACACCGGGACACCTCAGTGCCACAGCACTGGGACACCCTGACACTGGGACACCCCAACACTAGAACAACCCAACAATGGGACACCTGGTGCCGTGCACCGGGACACCCCGACACCAGGACACCCCAGTGCCACAACACCAGGACACCCAAACACTGTGGTTCTCCAGTACCCCAACACCCCAATGTCCCAGCTCTGCAATGTCCCAAAGCCACAACACCCCGATGTCCCAAGGGAGCAATGCCCTAATGCTGTGATGTCCCAAACTGGTGACACCCCGATGCTGCAACACCCCCCACCACCAGGTGTTGGCTCTGCACTGGCCTCTTCCCAGTGCCCCCGGTAACCCCAGTCCCTGGGCCAGTTCCACCAGGTGTTGGCTCTGCACCATCCATCCAGCCCTTCCCAGTGCTCCCAGTGCCCCCGGTAACCCCAGTCCCTGGGCCAGTTCCACCAGGTGTTGGCTCTGCACCATCCATCCAGCCCTTCCCAGTGCTCCCAGTAACCCACATGTCCCGCAGGCACTGGGCATCACTGAGCAACCTGGTGGGGTCCCTGCTGAACTCCATGAAATCCATCGCCTCCCTGCTGCTGCTGCTCTTCCTCTTCATCATCATCTTCGCTCTCCTGGGCATGCAGCTCTTCGGGGGCCGCTTCAGCTTCGATGAGACCCAGACCAAGCGCAGCACCTTCGACACCTTTCCGCAGGCCCTGCTCACCGTGTTCCAGGTACCCCAAAACCTGGGGGGACCTGACATCGCTCAGGGGGACCCCAAAGCCTGCAGGGGTGTCAGACCCTGAAACCCCAGAGGAGGCTCTGAAAGTTGTGGGGTGGGGCACCCCAAAATGCACCGGGGACCCTAAAGCCTTGAGGAGACCCCAAAACCTGGGGGGAACCTGAAATCCCTGAAGGGTGACCCCAAAGCCTGCAGGGGTGTCAGACCCTGAAACCCCAGAGGAGGCTCTGAAAGTTGTGGGGTGGGGCACCCCAAAATGCACGGGGGACCCTAAAGCCATGAGGAGACCCCAAAACTATGGGGAACCTGAAATCCCTCAGGGAGACCCCAAAGCCTGCAGGGCATCCCTGAAACCCCAGAGGAAGCTCTGAAAGTTATGTGGGGGGCACCCCAAAATGCACCGGGGACCCTAAAGCCTTGAGGAGACCCCAAAACCTGGGGGGAACCTGAAATCCCTGAAGGGTGACCCCAAAGCCTGCAGGGGTGTCAGACCCTGAAACCCCAGAGGAGGCTCTGAAAGTTGTGGGGTGGGGCACCCCAAAATGCACGGGGGACCCTAAAGCCATGAGGAGACCCCAAAACTATGGGGAACCCCAGAATTTGTGTGAGACCTCCAAACCCAAGGGAGACCCTAAAAGCTGTGAGATATCCCAACACCTGTGAGGGACCTTGAATCTCGTGGGTCCCCTAAACCTCCGGGGAGACCCCAAAATCCATGAGCCCCCCTCAAACCATCCCATCACCACCCTGTAGCCTCTCTGGTGTGATGCTGCACACTCAGAACTGGGAGGCAGAGGTGTACTGGGAGCACTGGTGGGGGTGGCACTGAGGTTTGGGGACCCCCCACTCACCCAGATCCTGACGGGGGAGGATTGGAACGCGGTGATGTACGATGGGATCATGGCCTACGGTGGCCCCGTGTTCCCCGGGATGCTCGTCTGTGTCTACTTCATCATCCTCTTCATCTGCGGGAACTGTGCGTGGGCAGCCTGGGCTCTGGGGGCACGGGGGCTACTGGGAGCACTGGGGACACTGGGAGGGACCAAAGGGACTGGGAGGGACTGGGAGGGAGTGGGAGCACTGTGGGTACCGGGAACACTGGGAGCACTGGGAATATTGGGAGCACTGGGAGGCACAGGGAGCACTGGGGGCACTGGAAGCACTGGGAAGAACCAAGAGCACTGGGGGCACTGGGAGGGACTGGGAGCACAGGGAGCACTGGGAGGACTGGGAACATTGGGAGGCACAGGGAGCGTTGTGGGCACTGTGGACACTGGGAGCACCAGAGGGACTGAGGGCACTGGGAGGGACTGGGAGCACTGTGGGCACTGGGAGCACTGGGAGGAACCAAGAGCACTGGGGGCACTGGGAGGGACTGGGAGCACAGGGGGCACTGGGAGCATCAGAGGGACTGGGAGCACAGGGGGCACTGGGAGCACTGGGAGGAACCAAGAGCACTGGGAGCACTGGGAGGGACTGGGAGCACTGGGAGGGACTGGGAGCGGGGAGCTGGGGAACTGGGAATGGATCACAGGGTAACTGATGGAGCTGTGGTGGGACAGAGTGGGGCTTGGAATGATAAAAGGGGGGAGTGGGATCACTGGGAGGGCGTTGGGGGATACTGGGAGGATACTGGGAGGATACTGGGAGCACTGGTGAGCCCTTCTCTCCCCTCAGACATCCTCCTCAACGTCTTCTTGGCCATCGCCGTGGACAACCTGGCGGATGGTGACAACATCAACTCGGGGGGGGACAAAAAGTGAGCACGGACCCCTGGGGCCCTTTTGGGGGTGATGGGGGGGACACCCATCCCCTGGGCCCCCTGGGGGGTGCCCGACCCCCGGGACCCCCTGGCTGAGCCCCCCTTTTCCCCCAACCCAGGGACAAGGCTGGGGAGGCAGAGGCGGGGACGGAGAGCCAGGATGTGGCTGTGAAGGTGAGGGGGGTCCCGGGGGGGGGGGGGACCGTGACTGGGGGGTCTTGGGGGGGTCCCTCCCTCCCCCCAAAGTGTGCACAGCCCCTCACCCCTCCCCCTCCCCAGGTTGAGGGGGATCAGCCGCAGGAGGAAGAGGAGGAGGAGGAGGAGGTGGAGGAAGGTGAGTGTCACCTGCCCGGGCATCGGGGACATTGGGGGGTGGCAGTGCCCTGATGTGAGGGTCCGTGATGGGGGGGTGTGACAGTTCTTGAGCATCAGGGTCCTGGGGGAGGTGACAGTGACACGAGATGGGGTCCCTGGAGGGGGATGGCAATGCCTGGGGTGGGGGTTCCCAGAGGGGGGTGACATGGAGGGCCCCTGGGGGGTGACAGTCCTTGAACATGGGGGTCCCTGCAGGGGTGTGACAGTGCCTGGGGTGAGGTCCCTAGTGAGGTGACAGTGGCTGGACACAGGGTCCCTGGGGAGGTGACAGTGGCCAGACACGGGGACCCTGGGGAAGTGACAGTGCCTGGACACAGGGTCCCTGGGGAGGTGACAGTGTCTAGGGTGGGGACCCTGGAGAGGTGACAGTGCCTGGACACAGGGACCCCGGAGAGGTGACAGTGGCCAGACACGGGGGTCCCTGGAGGGGGGGATGTGACAATGGCTGGACATGGGGTCCCTTGCAGGTGACGAGGAGGCCGGGGGGGAGCGTGACAGCCTGGGGAGGGCCCGGCTGGAGTCCCTGGAGGAGGCCCCCAAGACCAAGGTGACCCCGATCCCCGAGGGCAGCGCCTTCTTCGTGCTGAGCAGCACCAACCCGTGAGTGGCACTGGGGCACTGGGAGCACTGGGAGCACTGGGATTGGAGATATAGACTGGGGGAACTGGGAGCACTGGGACTGGAGACACAAGCTGGAGGGACTGGGAGCACTTGGGGGACTGGGAGAACTGGGGGGACTGGGCGCACTGGGATTGGAGACACAAACTGGGGGGACTGGGAGCACTGGGATGAACTGGGAGTACTGGGGACTGGGAGCACTGGGAGTGGAGACACAGACTGGGGGGACTGGGAGCACTGGATGAACTGGGAGCACTGGGATGGACTGGTAGCACTGGAGACTGCGAGCACTGGGGGGACTGAGAGCACTGGGATTGGAGACAAATTGGGGGCGACTGGGAGCACTGGGACTGGAGACACAAATTGGGGGGACTGGGAGCACTGGGATGGATGGGGAGCACTGGGGGACTGGGAGCACTGGGACTGGAGACACAAACTGGGGGGCACTGGGAGCACTGGGGGGCACTGGGAGCACTGGGAGCTGACGTGTGCCTGGTGCAGGCTGCGGGTGAAGTGCCACGCCCTGATCAACCACCACATCTTCACCAACCTCATCCTCGTCTTCATCATCCTCAGCAGCATCTCCCTGGCCGCAGAGGACCCCGTGCGCGCCCACTCGCCCCGCAACCACGTGGGCTACTGGGCACACTGGGCAAACTGGGAGGGACTGGGGGCACTGGGGGTGTGGGAGAGTGCACCCCACATGGGATCTGCTCGCCCGGAGTTGGGGAGCAGAAATGGGGGGGGCTGGGAAAGGCAAGGAGGGGTTGAGGGGGAATCTGGGGGTGTTTGGGGGGTTCAGGAGGTCAGGGGTGTCGGGGGGGGTTGAGAGGGGTCGGGGTCACCCCGTTCCCCCCTCCCCACCCCACCCCCAGATCCTGGGCTACTTCGACTACGCCTTCACCTCCATCTTCACCGTGGAGATCCTGCTCAAGGTATGGGGGGTCTCTGGGGTTTGGGGTGGTCCCATGGTTTTTGGGGGTTCCCTGGGGTTTGGGAGGGGGCTCCCCAGGGTTTGAAGGGGTTCCTGGGGTTTTTGGGGGTTCCCCACGGTTTTGGGAAGGGGTTCCCAGTGTTTGGGGTGGAGGGTTCCCAGGGTTTGGGGGGTTCCCAGGGTTTGGGATGGGGGGGTTCCCGGGGTCTGGGAGATTTCCAGGGTTTTGGGAGGGGGTTCTCAGGGTTTGGGGTGCCCCCAGGGACAGGGGGTCCCCAGTTGAGCGCTCACGTTCCCCCACAGATGACGGTGTTCGGTGGATTCCTGCACAAAGGCTCCTTCCTCCGCAACTGGTTCAACCTCCTGGACGTGCTGGTGGTCGGCGTCTCCCTCATCTCCTTCGGCATGCAGTGAGCTGGGGGCAACTGGGAGCAACTGGGAGCACTGGGAGGGGCCAGGCTCAACACTGGGGGCACTGGGAGGGTACAAGGAACCTGACTGGGGGCTCTGGGGCCATTGCTGGGGACCCTGGAAAACAGTGAAGTGCTGCTGGAGGCACTGAGGGCGTTACTGGGGGCACAGGGGGTGTTACTGGGAGCACTGGGGGCGTTACTGGGAGCACTGGTGTGTCCCTTGGCAGCTCCAGCGCCATCTCGGTGGTGAAGATCCTGCGGGTCCTGCGCGTCCTGCGGCCTCTGCGAGCCATCAACCGCGCCAAGGGCCTCAAGGTGGGCAACTGGGAGTGCTGGGAGGCACTGGGAACACTGGGAGGGACTGGGAGCACTGGGATGCACTGGGAGGGACTGGGAGGGACTGGGAGCACTGGGATGCACTGGGATGCACTGGGAGCGACTGGGAGGGACTGGGAGCACTGGGATGCACTGGGAGGGACTGGGAGCACTGGGATGCACTGGGATGGACTGGGAGCACTGGGAGCACTGGGAATGACATCCTCCCAGCAATAGCCATGGCAGGCTGGGGCACTGTACTGGTGGGTCTGGGAGCACTGGGTGCTGCTGGTGGCACAGGGGTCCCCATTGTCTCTGTGTCCCTAATGTCCCAAGGTAGCAGTGTCACAGATGTCCCCAGCACACAGTGGCCTCAGTGCCTCACTTGTCCACATGTCCCCAGGATCTCTGTTGTCCCCATGCTGCAGTGACACTGCTGTCCCTGTCCCCATGCCCTGGTAACATTGTCCCTGTCCCTGTCCTCATGCCCCAGTGACACCCCTGTCCATGTCCTCCTGCCCTGGTGACATCACTGTCCCTGTCCCCATGCCCCAGTGACACTGTCCCTGTCCTCATGCCCCAGTGACACTGACATCCCTGTCCCCCTGCCCCAGTGACACCCCTGTCCCTGTAATTGTCCCCCTGCCCCGCTGACACTGCTGTCCCTGTCTCTGTCCCCCTGCCCCAGTGACACCGCTGTCCCTGTCTCTGTCCCCATGCCCTGGTGACACTGCTGTTGCTGTCCCCCTGCCTGGTGACATCCCTGTCCCTGTCCCCCTGCCTGGTGACATCCGTGTCCCTGTCCCCCTGCCCCGGTGACACCGCTGTCGCTGTCCCCCTGCCCCGGTGACACCGCTGTCCCTGTCCCCCTGCCCCAGTGACACCGCTGTCCCTGTCCCCCTGCCCTGGTGACACCCCTGTCCCTGTAATTGTCCCCCTGCCCCGCTGACACTGCTGTCCCTGTCTCTGTCCCCCTGCCCCAGTGACACCGCTGTCCCTGTCTCTGTCCCCATGCCCTGGTGACACTGCTGTTGCTGTCCCCCTGCCTGGTGACATCCCTGTCCCTGTCCCCCTGCCTGGTGACATCCGTGTCCCTGTCCCCCTGCCCCGGTGACACCGCTGTCGCTGTCCCCCTGCCCCGGTGACACCGCTGTCCCTGTCCCCGTCCCCAGCACGTGGTGCAGTGCGTGTTCGTGGCCATCCGCACCATCGGGAACATCATGATCGTCACCACGCTGCTGCAGTTCATGTTCGCCTGCATCGGGGTGCAGCTCTTCAAGGTGACCCCGTGGGTCCCCACCCCTCTGAGGGGTCCCCACCCCTCCTCTGAGGGGTCCCCACCCCCTCAGGGGGCTGAGGGTCCCCCTGACCCCCCGATCCCCCCAGGGCAAGTTCTACAGCTGCACTGACGAGGCCAAGCACACGCCAGGAGAGTGCAAGTGAGCGTCACCCCAAAAATGACCCCACACCCCAAACTGAGCCCTGCGCCTCAAATCCTGGCCCTGAGCCACCCCAACGGTGTCCCCATGGTGTCCCACCCCCCTGCTGGTGGCAGTGTCCTGTTGGGGTCTCACCATTGCTGTCCCTGTGACCCTGTGCTGTCCCTGTGTCCCCATGGGGTTCTGCTATTGCTGTTCTTGTGGTGTCCCTGTGGCCCCCCAGTCAGTGGAAGTGTCCAGGGGGTGTCTCACCCTCGCTGTCCCCGTGCCCCCATCCCAGGGGGACATTCCTGGTGTACAAGGACGGGGATGTGTCCCACCCCTCAGTGGTGGCAGTGTCCAGGGGGTGTCTCACCCTCGCTGTCCCCGTGCCCCCATCCCAGGGGGACATTCCTGGTGTACAAGGATGGGGACGTCCAGGGGGTCTCAGTGGTGGCAGTGTCCAGGGGGTGTCTCACCCTCGCTGTCCCCGTGCCCCCATCCCAGGGGGACATTCCTGGTGTACAAGGACGGGGACGTGTCCCACCCGTCGGTGCGGGAGCGCCTCTGGCTCAACAGTGACTTCAACTTCGACAATGTCCTGGCGGGGATGATGGCCCTGTTCACCGTGTCCACCTTTGAGGGGTGGCCAGCGTGAGTCCCTGGGGTGGGCACAGGGACACTGCCACCCCCGCGGGGACACCCCCAGCACCGTGTCCCCCCCAGGCTGCTGTACAAGGCCATCGACGCCAACGCCGAGAACCAGGGGCCCATCTACAACTACCGTGTGGAGATCTCCATCTTCTTCATCGTCTACATCATCGTCATCGCCTTCTTCATGATGAACATCTTCGTGGGCTTCGTCATCATCACCTTCCGCGCGCAGGGCGAGAGCGAGTACCGCAACTGCGAGCTCGACAAGAACCAGGTGTGGGGACACGCTGGCCGGGCCCTGCCCTGTCCCCATGGCCCTGCCGTGTCCCCTTGGCTCTGCCATGTCCCCATAACCCTGTGGTGTCCCCATAACACTGTGGTGTCCCCATGCTGTCCCTGCACTGTCCCCACGCTGTCCCCACACCGTCCCCTGTCCCCGCAGCGGCAGTGTGTGGGGTGGAGGTGGGGTGGCAGTGGGGTGGCCATGTCCCCACGCTGTCCCCACACCGTCCCCTGTCCCCGCAGCGGCAGTGGGTAGGGTGGCAGCGGGGTGGCCATGTCCCCACGTTGTCCCCACACTGTCCCCTGTCCCTGCAGCAGCAGTGTGTGGTACGGCAGTGGGGTGGCCATGTCCCCACGCTGTCCCTGCACTGTCCCCACACTGTCCCCTGTCCCTGCAGCAGCAGTGTGTGGGGTGGCAGTGGGGTGGCCGTGTCCCCACACTGTCCCTGCACTGGCCCCACGCTGTCCCCTGTCCCTGCAGCGGCAGTGTGTGGGGTGGAGGTGGGACGGCAGCAGGGTGGCCATGTCCCCACGCTGTCCCCACGCTGTCCCCTGTCCCCGCAGCGGCAGTGTGTGGAGTACGCGCTGAAGGCACAGCCGCTGCGCCGTTACATCCCCAAGAACCGCACCCAGTACCGCGTGTGGGCCATGGTCAACTCCACCGCCTTCGAGTACATCATGTTCGTCCTCATCCTGCTCAACACCATCGCCCTGGCCGTGCAGGTGGGGGGGACACCTGGGGGGACAGGGGGGTCACAGAGGGACAGTGCCAGACCCCCGTGTCCCCCCCCAGCACTATGAGCAGTCCAAGCCCTTCAACTACGTGATGGACCTGCTCAACATGGTGTTCACGGGGCTCTTCACCGTGGAGATGGTGCTCAAGATCATCGCCTTCAAACCCCGGGTACGCCGCAGGGGTGTCACGGGACGGGGGTCACACAAGGGGTGACACAAGGGGGGTCATAGACAGGGGGTCCTCACCACCTCCCTCCCACCCCAGCATTACTTCTGCGATGCCTGGAACACCTTTGATGCCCTCATCGTGGTGGGCAGCGTGGTGGACATCGCCGTCACCGAGGTCAACGTGAGTCGCCCTCCTTGTCCCCTGGCTCAGGGGGAGTTGATGTTTTGGGGTGCTCCTGGATGTCTGGGTCTCTCCCTGGTCCATGTCCTCATGGCCATCTGTCTGTCTTCATCATCTCCATCATTTCCATCTCCATCATCTTCATCCATCTCCATCGTCCCATCTGCCTGTCACAGAACGGGGGGCACGTTGGTGAGGTACGGGGAGGTGTCCCCAGCTGGGGGTTTTCGGGGGGGGCTGTGCAGGTGTTTTGGGGTGCCCCTGACCCCCCTCCCTGCAGAGCTCAGAGGACAGTTCCCGCATCTCCATCACCTTCTTCCGGCTCTTCCGCGTGATGCGGTTGGTGAAGCTGCTCTCCAAGGGTGAGGGCATCCGCACCCTGCTCTGGACCTTCGTCAAGTCCTTCCAGGTGGGATGGGGGGGACGTGGTGGGGGACAAAGAGGAGAGGGGACATGGAGGGGGGACCCCCAGCACCCCCTCACCCCCGCTCTGTCCCTAGGCCCTGCCCTACGTCGCTCTGCTCATCGCCATGATCTTCTTCATCTATGCCGTCATCGGGATGCAGGTGAGGGGCCTGGGGGAGGTGAGGGGTCCCGGGGGGAGGTGAGGGATATGGGGGGTGTGAGGGGCGTGGGGGGGGGTGTCCTGTAAGCCCCCCGCCCCCTCTGTCCCCCCCAGACCTTCGGGAAGGTGGCGCTGCAGGACGGGACCCAGATCAACCGCAACAACAATTTCCAGACCTTCCCCCAGGCCGTGCTGCTGCTCTTCAGGTGGGGACAGGGGCCTGGGGGGTTCTGGGGGGTCTGCAGGGGCTCGGGGGGCTCTGGGAGGCCAGGGGGCTCTGGGCTTCTCATGGGACTTTGGAGCTTCCTCTCAATGAATCATGAAGGGGGTTACAAATCTGCCCCAGGGGTACAGGTGTGCAGTGGGGGGGACACAGGTGTGCCCAGGGGTACAGGTGTGTCCCGTGGGGTACAGGTGTGTCACAGGGGCACATGTGTCCTGTGGGGGGGTACAGGTGTGCCCCAGGGGTACAGGTGTGCAGTGGGGAGGACACAGGTGTGCCACAGGGGTACAGGTGTGCCCCAGGGGTACAGGTGTGCCATGGGGACACAGGTGTGCCCCAGGGGTACAGGTGTGCCATGGGGACACAGGTGTGTCACAGGGGTACAGGTGTGCCATGGGTATACAGGTGTGTCCCGTGGGGTACAGGTGTGCCATGGAGATACAGGTATGCCCAGGGTACAGGTGTGCAGTGTGAGGGACACAGGTGTGCCCAGGGGTACAGGTGTGTCCCGTGGGCTGCAGGTGTGCCATGGGGGTATAGATGTGTCATAAGGGTACAGGTGTGTCCTGGGGGGTGCAGGTGTGCACTGGGGGGGACAAAGGTGTGCCCAAGGGGTACAGGTTTGCCATGGGGATACAGGTGTGTCACAGGGGTACAGGTTTGCCATGGGGGTACAGGTGTGTCACAGGGGTACAGGTTTGCCATGGGGATACAGGTGTGCCTTGGGGGTACAGGTGTGTCCCGTGGGCTGCAGGTGTGCCTTGGGGGTACAGTCCCGTGGGCTGCAGACAGGTGGGCCACGGCGGGACAGGTGTGCCATGGGGGTACAGGTGTGCCTTGGGGGTACAGGTGTGCTTTGGGGGTAGAGGTGTGTCACAGGGGTACAGGTGTGCCCCACAGGGGTACAGGTGTGCCCCAGGGGTACAGGTGTGTCACAGGGGTACAGGTGTGCCCCAGGGGTACAGGTGTGTCACAGGGGTACAGGTGTGCCTTGGGGGTACAGGTGTGCCCCGGGGGTACAGGTGTGCCACGGCGGTACAGGTGTGCCTTGGGGGTACAGGTGTGCCTTGGGGGTAGAGGTGTGTCACAGGGGTACAGGTGTGTCCCGTGGGCTGCAGGTGTGCCACGGGGGAGGCGTGGCAGGAGATCATGCTGGCCAGCCTGCCGGGCAAGCGCTGCGACCCCGAGTCGGACGCGGGCCCGGGGGAGGAGTTCACCTGCGGCAGCAACTTCGCCATCGCCTACTTCATCAGCTTCTTCATGCTCTGCGCCTTCCTGGTGAGACACGGGGCCTGCCCCACGGCCCCAGCACTGCCCCACACCCCTCAGGACCCCTATGGACATCCTGAAGCCCCCCTTGACGCCCCCAGATCATCAACCTGTTCGTGGCTGTGATCATGGACAACTTTGATTACCTGACACGCGACTGGTCCATCCTGGGCCCGCACCACCTGGACGAGTTCAAGCGCGTGTGGTCCGAGTACGACCCCGCAGCCAAGTGTGTAATTGTCCCCTTGTCCCCATCCGGGGGGGTCAGGTGTCCGGACCACCCGTGACCTCCTGTCCCCCGTCCCCAGGGGCCGCATCAAACACCTGGACGTGGTGACGCTGCTGCGCCGGATCCAGCCCCCACTGGGCTTTGGGAAGCTCTGCCCACACCGCGTGGCCTGCAAGGTCTGGGGGGGTTCCTGGGGGGATTTGGGGTGCTCCTGGGGGGAGCCACCCAGATTCACCCCCCTCTTGTCCCCTCCCAGCGCCTGGTGGCCATGAACATGCCCCTCAACTCGGACGGGACCGTCACCTTCAACGCGACGCTCTTCGCTCTGGTCCGCACCTCCCTCAAGATCAAGACGGAAGGTGGGGAGCTGGGAGGGTGTGGAGGGGGCAGGGGACAGCAGGGGGTGACAGTCATGGCTGTGTGTCCCTGTGTGTCCCCTGCAGGGAACCTGGATGTGGCCAACAAGGAGCTTCGGGCTGTGGTGAAGAAGATCTGGAAGAGGACGAAGCCGAAGCTGCTGGACGAGGTCATCCCCCCACCCGAGGGTGCGTGAGGGCCGTGTCCCCTCCCTGTCCCCTCAGCCCCCCGGCTGTCCCCTGACCCTCCGTGTCCCCCAGAGGAGGAGGTCACCGTCGGGAAGTTCTACGCCACTTTCCTGATCCAGGACTATTTCCGCAAGTTCCGGCGGCGGAAGGAGCGGGGGATGCTGGGCGCTAACGCAGGCCCCAGCAACGAGTGTGCGCTGCAGGTGCGACACCCCCGGGCGGGGCTGGGGGTCCCAGGTGTCACCAGGTGACCCCCCTGACCCTCCTGTGTCCCCCCAGGCAGGGCTGCAGACACTGCAGGCTCTGGGCCCTGAGATGCGCCGGGCACTGAGTGACCTGGAGGGGGACGAGGGCGGGGACGCCCCTTCGGAGGAGCCGCTCACCTACGCAGTGAGCCACGCCCACCACACCTTTCCTTTGGCCACGCCCACCGACAGCACATTTATTTGCCACGCCCACCGACCACGCCCACCGGCCTCACCTGTGCCACCCTGCCCATGCCCACAGGCCACACCTGCCCCCAAAGCCACACCAAATGGCCACACCTATTCTGTGACCACTCCCACCGGCCACACCTGTCCAAAATCCATACCAAATGACCTGTCCCATGGCCACGCCCACCGGCCACACCTGTCCAAAATCCACACCGAATGTCCACACCTGTGCCGCGGCCGCGCCCACCGACCCGCGTCTCTCCGCAGGCCCCCGAGACGCTCTACGGCTCCGCCCCCGGCTCCCCCCTGCTCTCGGAGCCGCCCCCCGTCCCCAGCCCCGCGCCCACCGAACGGGAGGACCCCGCGCCCCCCTCCCACGGGGGAGCCCCCCGCCCTGGCGGCAGGTACGGGGGGCTGGGGACACCCCGACACGGGGCGGGGGTTCCCGGGGAGGACGGGGGGTGCCCATGGCCCTCTGCGCAGGCGGCGCTCCGACGCGGGGGACCAGGAGGAGGAAGCCCCCGCCGAGGATGCGGAGGAGCCGGGAGGGGAGCCGGGGGATGTCAGCCACGACGAGGACCTGGAGAGCTCGGCACCGGCCCGGCGCCGCTGGGTCGGGGACAGGTACCGCGACCCCCGAGCCTCTGGGGCAGAACCGCATCTAGAGAGGTCCCTGCAGCTGGGGAGGGGGGTCCCGTCAGCCCTGACGCTGTCCCCGTGCCAAGCTGCCGGGACCCCCGAAAGGCGAGGGGTGTGTGTAACTGGGGAGGGGGCACTGGAGGGATCTGTCCCGGGAGGGGGTGATGCTGTCGCCCCCTGACCCCACTGGATCACCCCGCGCTGGGAGGTGTCCCAGGGGATGTTCCCAGCCCGGACTGACCCCCTTGTTCCCCGCAGGGCACCGGGACCCCCGCGCTGGGCGGCGGAGCTGCCCCGGGGGGGGTCGCTGCCGCTGCCCCCCCGGCACTTCGCGTTCGGCAGCGGCGCTCGCGAGGGGCAGCAGCTGAAACGGCGCCGGCTCCTGCCCCCCACCCCCGCGGGTACGGCGGGGCCGGGAAAGGGGGCCGGGGGGCAAAGGAGGGGCCGGGGCCTCCAGTGAGACCCTCCGTGATCGCACCCGGCAGCGCTGACCGAGTTCCCCCGTAGCCCGGGACGGTTCCACGGTAGCCCCGGAAGGTCCCTGGGGCTGATGGCGAGGAAAGATGACCCTCCGTGGTGCCCCGATGGGGAGGGGGGTGTCCGCAGTACCCCAGGAAGGATCCCTGATAGGTGGGGTTGACCCCTCCCCGTGCCCCCGGGTGCCCCTAGATCGGGGGGGGACTCTGCCCGCTGCCCTCCGATAGCCCAGAGGGCTCCTGTCCGGTGCCCCTGAGGGTCCCTGGCTGAGAGGGTGACTCTGCCCGGTGCCCCTGAGGGTCCCTGGCTGAGAGGGTGACTCTGCCCGGTGCCCCTGAGGGTCCCTGGCTGAGGGGGTGACTCTGCCCATGCCCCCCAGGCCGGAAGCCCTCCTTCACCATCCAGTGCCTGCGGCGCCAGGGTAGCTGCGAGGACGAGCCCATCCCGGGCACTTACAACCCCTCGGGCCCGCCCGGCCCTGCCCGGCCGCAGGTACTGCTGGAGGTGGGACAGACAGACGGGGAGGGGGGACACTCTGACAGTGTCACCCCCGCACTGACCCCATCCCGCCCCCAGGGCTACGGCAGCTCCGAGACCTGGCGCCTGGGGGGCTCCTCGCAGGCCTGGGCGGCCCCGGCCCGCGGGCACGTTCTGTACGCGCCGCTCATCCTGGTGGAGGGGGCTCCGGCGGCGGGGGCGGGCGGCAGCCTGCCGCCCCTCAACCGCTGGTTCCCCCCCGCGCCGCTGCGCCTGCGGCCCTGCGGGCCCCACGATGCCCTGGCCCGAGGCTCGGCTGACAGCCTGGTGGAGGCCGTGAGTTGGGGGGGGGGGGCGTGGGCAGCCTGGTGGAAGTAGCGAGGGGGGGACAGCCCGTGGCTTGCCCAACAGCCTGGTGGAGGAAGTGAGGAAGCAGAGGGACATGGGGGGACACAGGCACGCCTCCGATGCCGGTGCCAGCGCCTCCCCCTCGCCCCCCCAACCCAGGTGCTGATCTCGGAGGGGCTGGGGCTGTTCGCCCGCGACCCCAAGTTCGTGGCGGTGGCCAAGCGCGAGATCGCGGACGCGTGCGACATGACGATGGACGAGATGGAGAGCGCGGCCACAGACCTGCTGACCCGGCGCCGCGCTCCGCCCGCGCCCACGCCCGCCGTCTACAGCGACGAGGAACCGCTGCGGCCGCCGGCGGAGGAGGAGCTGGCGGACGAGATGGGCTGGGCCGGCGGGGTCTAGAACCCGGCACCGCGGAGCCGGACGGGCTGGCTCTAGAACCCGGCACCGCGGGTGCGAGCAGGCCGGCTCTAGAACCCGCCACAACGGGCCGGGACGGCCTGGATCTAGAACCCGGCACCGCGAATGTGAGCAGGCTGGCTCTAGAACCAGGGGACGTGAGGCCGGCTCTAGAACATGGCATCGCAATGCCGGGCGGGCCGGCTCTAGAACCCGGCTCTAGAACCTGGCACCGACACCGGACCTTGTGGGGGCAATGTTACCTCAGGAGAAAAAGGGATTTTTTTATCAAAAAGTTTCGGTTTTTTTCCCCTGAAAAAGGTGGGTTTTTTCCCTCAGGAAAAGGGGTATTTGCCTCAGGGATGGGGTTTTTTTCCTGAAAAAGGTGGGTTTTTCCCTCAGGAAAAGGGGTATTTGCCTCAGGGATGGTTTTTTTCCCTGAAAAAGGTGGGATATTTCCCTCAGGAAAAGGGGTATTTGCCTCAAAAAAAGGAAGTTTTTACTCAAAACCAAGAAGTGTGTTTTCCTTCAAAATAACCAAACCGTGTTTTCCTAAGGGAAAGGAAGGGTTCCTCAAAAAAAGAAGGGATTTACCTGAAAAAATGATTTTTTTTTTTCTTCTGGAACAGAGATATGCGTTGGGGGGTGGGGGGAGTATAATCCAAAAATTAATTTTTTCCTCAGAAAAAGGGTTATTACCTCAAAAAGTTTTTCCTCAAGAAACCCACTCAAAACCACACATAACCCCAAACCAATTACTTTTTCCTCAAAAAGGGCATTTTTTTTCAAAAAAAGGAGGGATTTTGCCTCAATTTAGAAAAACAAGGGAGTTACATTTAAAAAAAAAAAAGGATTTAAAAAGAAAGGAGGGGTTTACCTCAGGGAAAAAAAAAAAAGTGTTCTCCTCTAGAAAAAGGCTATTTGCCTTAAATTTGCTGTTTAGAGGAGGATTTTCCTCAGGAAAATGGATGTTTACCTCAAAAAAATTAGGAGTTTTATCTCAGGAAAAGAGACATTTACCTCCTGGGGATGGTGAATTGTTCTCAAAAAGGAGTATTCCCTCTTGAAAAGGGATAATTACCTAAAAAAAAAAAATCCTTTAAAAAAAGTTTTGCCTAAAAAAGAAGTTTTCTATTCCAAGAAAAGGAGGTGTTTTCCCCTCAAAAAAGGAGTTTTGCCTCAGGAAAAGCGAGATTTACACCCAAAAAGGAGGAACTGCCAAAAAGAAAAAAAAAAAAAAAAAAAAAAAAGAGGGGGATTTTTACATCAGGAGAAAGTATTTTGTCACCTCAGAAAACGTAAATGTTACATTACAAAGGAAGCGTTTGCTTCCCTGAGGAAAGAGGAATTTTCACCTCAGAAATGGGGATTTTTACCTCAAAAAGGAGGATTTTTATCTCCAAAAAAGCAGAATTTACCTCAAGCAAGGGAGTTCTACTGCAAATAGAGGAATATTAACACAGAGGATTTTACCTCACACAGTGGAGTTTTAAATCAGAAAAAAGTATTTTTTAATCTAAGAAAAAGTGACCTTTACCTCACAAGAGGGGTCTTAGCTGAGAGAGGGGGATTTTACCTCAGGAAAGGTAAATTTTACCTCAGAGACAAAGGTTTTATCTGAAGAAAGGTGAATGTTTTACTTCAGAAAGAGTAAAATTTACCCCATGAAACAGGGTTTAACTGGAAGAAAAAGCACTTTTCACCTCAAGAGGGGAATTTTACCTCAGAAAAGGGGTTTTTACCCAAGGAAAGGTAAATTTTGCCTCAGAGAAAAGGGTTTTACCTCAGGAAATAACATTTCACACCCCAGAAAGGGGGATTTTACCTCAGGGAAGGGGTGTTTTATATCACAAAAGTGGATTTTCCCTCAGAAAAAAATAAACTTTACCTCACAGAAGAGGGTTTTACCTTAGAAAAAAGCATTTCTCCCTTCAGGAAGGGGGGACTTTACCTCATAAAATGGAAACCTTACCTCACTCACTGAAGAGGGTTTTACCTCATGAAAGTGTTCTTCCCTTCAGGAAGGGGATTTTTATCTCAGGAAATGTGAATTCTACCTCATAAATGAGGGGTTTACCTCAAGAAAGGGACACGTTTCACCTCATGGAAGACAAGTTTTACCACAGAAAAGAACTTTTCACCTCGGGGCGGTAGATTTTGCCTCAGAAATGTAAATTTTAACTCACTTAAAGAGGGTTTTACCTCATGAAAAAGCATTGTTCTCTTCATCAAAGGGGCATTTTACCTCAGAAAAGTGGGTTTTTACCTTAGAAAGGTAAATTTTACCTCACAGAATTGGGTTTTATCTCATGAAACAACATGTCACATCTTAGAACGGGAAATTTTACGTCCGGAAAGGGGTGTTTTATCTAAGGGGGAAGGTTTTACCTTCAGACAAGTGGGTTTTAACCTCAGGAGAGGTACATTTTACCTCACGGAAGCACATTTTTCATCTCTCGGAGGGGGTTTTTCCCTCAGGACGAGGACTTGCTCCGGAGCTCCCAGAGGAGGTTCCCGCGCCCGCCCCTCGCCCCGCCCCTCGCGTGCGTCCATTGGTGGAGCCGGCGGCCAATGGGGAGGCGGCACCGCGAGCGCCCCCACGAGGCTGCGCGGGGATTTGGGGGGGACGAACCCCCAAAATCCCGAACAGTCAAAATCCCAAACCCTCAAAATACCGAGCCTCCAAAAATCCTGAACCCCCCAAAACCCGAACCCCCAAAATCCCGAACAGCCAAAATCCCAAACCCTCAAAATACCGAGCCTCCAAAAATCCTGAACCCCCCAAAACCCGAACCCCCAAAATCCCGAACCCCCAAAACCACAAAGTCCCCAAAACCCTGAAAACCCGAAACTCTGAGCCCTCAAAATCCTGAACACCTCAAAATATTGAACCCCCCAAATCCCTGAACCCCCCAAAACCCGAACCCCCAAAACCACAAATTCCCCAAATCCTGAAAACCCGAAACTCTGAGCCCCCAAAATCCTGAACACCTCAAAATACTGAACCCCCCAAATCCCTGAACCCCCCAAAATCCCAAACCCCAAAACTATCAATTCTCAAAATCCTCAACCCCCAAACCCCTGAATCCCCCAAAACCCAAACCCCCAAAGTCCTGAACCCCCCAAAATCCCGAACCCTCAAAACCACAAAGTCCCCAAAACCCTGAAAACCCGAAACTTTGAACCCTCAAAATACCGAACCCCCCAAATCCCTGAACTCCCCAAAATCCCAAACCCCAAAACTATCAATTCTCAAAATCCTCAACCCCCAAAAGCCCTGAACTCCCCAAAACCTGAACCCCCAAACTCTGAAATCCCCAAAAACTCTGAACCCCGTAAAATCCTGAACCCTCAAAATCCCGAACCCCCAAAACCACAAACTGTCCAAAACCTTGAATCCCCCGAAACACTGAACCCCCAAAATCCCAAACCCCCAAAATCCTGAGCCCCCAAAACCCAAACGCCCAAAATCCCAAACCCCCAAAACCTGAACCCCCTAAACCTGAACCCCCCAAACCCCTGAACCCTCCCAAATCATGAACCCCCAAAATCCCAAAACTCCAAAATCCTGAGCCCCAAAAACCCTGAAGCCCCCAAAATCCCAATCTCTGAAATTCCGACCACCTCAAAATCCTGAACCCCCAAAACCTGAATCCCCAAAATTCCGAACCCCCCAAAATCAAAAATCCCGAGTCCCCCAAAATCCCAAATCCCCAAAACCACAAACCCTCCAAAACCTTGAATCCCCCAAAATACTGAACACCCCCAAAAACCTCAACCCCCAAAACCCCTGAACTCCCCCAATCATGAACCCCCAAAATTCTGAAACCCTCAAAACCCCTGAACCCCCAAAGTCCTGGACCCCAAAAACCTGAACGCCCCAAAACCCTGAACTCTCCAATAACTGGACCCCAATAATCTGAACCCCCAAAATCCTAAACCCCCTGAAATCCTGAACCCCTAAAATCTCAATCCCCCAAAATCCTGAGTGCCCCAAAAACTCTGAATCCCCTGAAATCCTGAACCCCCAAAATCCTGAACCCCCAAACCACCTGAACCCCCCAAATCCTAAACCCCAAAATTTGGGGGGGGGGGCTCGGGGTGGCCCCCCCCAGTCCGTCCCCACCGTGTCAGCCGCGTCCGTCCGAGCTGGGGGCTCCACGTCACGAGTCCTGGGGGGCACGGGGGGGTCAGCACTAAAATCAAACCCCTAAAATGCCTAAAGCCACTGCACCCCAAAAGCAACCCCACCGATCCCCGGATGGGGGAACCCCACAAAGGCTCTCCTGGGCACCCCAGAACCTCCCGCGCTGCTCCGGGACTGCTCTGACCCCGTGACTGCCCAGTGAACACAGTCTGTACCCCAAAACTCCCTCATTAACCCTCTCTGTGCCCCATTAACCCCCTCTGGGCCCCAAAACTCCCCCATTTTCCCCCAAAATTTCTCATTTTTCCCCCCAAATTTTTCTCTTTTCCCAAATATTTTCCCCAAATTTTCCCATTTTTTCCCAAATTTTCTCATTTTCCCCCAAAATTCCCTCTGCGACCCATTAACCCCTTGTATACCCCACTACCCCCTCACCACCCTGCCCTGCGCTCACCCCTGGGGTCTGGGGGCCGGGTGTGGGGCTGTCCCGGGGGTCCCCCCCCTCGGGTCCCCGACTCCTCTTTGGCTCCAGCTCCTCCTTGGCCAGGGAGGGGAGGTGCCCCCGCTCCGCCCGGCGCTTCCGGCGCCTCTCGGGGTCACGGCCGCGGGCTCGAGCCCCCCGACGCTCCGCCTGCTCCAGCTGCCCAGGGGGGACACCCCCGTCAGACACCCCAAAACTGGGAGTGGAGGGGCTGGGCTGTCAGGGCAGGGCGGGTTTGGGGTGCCCAGGGTGGTGGGGAGGGGGTAAGGAAGGGCAATGGGGGGCGGGGGGGGAGTTTTGGAGACCCCCACCATGAGGAAGAGGGCACGAGGAGCTGTTTTTGGGGTCTCTGAGAGAATTTGAGAGGGTCCATAAAAGCTTTAAGAGATTATTTGGGGACAGTTCTGGGGTGCCCAGAAGGGGTTGGGGCAGTTCTGGGGTGCCCAGAAGGGGTTGGGGCAGTTTTGGGGTTCAAGTGAGATTATTTGGGGGCAGTTCTGAGGTGCCCAGAAGGGGTTGGGGCAGTTTTGGGGCTCAAGGGAAACACTTTGGGGCAGTTTTGGGGTGCTCAGAAGGGGTTTGGGCAGTTTTGGGGCTCAAGGGAAACACTTTGGGGCAGTTTTGGGGTGCCCAGAAGGGGCTGGGGCATTTCTGGGCTCCTCAGGGTGTTTGGGGCAAGTTTTGGAGTCCTGGGGACAATCTGGGGTCCCCTAGGAGACTGTGGGGCAAGTTTGAGGCTCCTGGAGCTCCGGGGTGGTTTGGGGGGGCCCTGAGGAGGGTTTGGGGTAGTTTAGGGGGTTCTGTGCCCTGAGGGAGGGTTTGGGGGTCTCTGGGGCAGTTTTGTGTGTCCCCCAAGGAGCTCTGGGTCCCCAGGCACTTTTGGGGGTGTGTTCTGTACTTGAGGGAGGTTTGGGGGTTTGTTCTGTGCCCCCGGGGAGGTTTTGGGGTGCGTTCTGTCCCCCAGGAAGCTCTGGGGTCCTGGGGCAGTTTTTGGGGGTGAGTTCTGTCCCCCAGGCAGTTTTGGGGATGCGTTCTGTCCCCCAGGGTGCTCTGGGGTCCCGGGGCAGTTTTTGGGGGGGGGGGTGTTCTGTACCCCGGGCAGTTTTGGGGTGTGTTCTGTCCCCCAGGCAGTTCTGGGGGTGTGTTCTGTACCCTAGGCAGTTTTGGGCGTTTGTTCTGTACCCCGGGCAGTTTTGGGGGGGTGTTCTGTACCCCGGGCAGTTTTGGGGGTGTGTTCTGTCCCCCAGGCAGTTTTGGGGGTGTGTTCTGTACCCTAGGCATTTTTGGGGGGGTGTTCTGTAGCCCAGGCAGTTTTGGGGTGTGTTCTGTCCCCCAAGGCTCTCTGGGATCCCAGGGCAGTTTTGGGGGTTTGTTCTGTATCCCGGGCAGTTTTGGGGGTTTGTTCTGTACCCCAGGCAGTTTATGGGGGGTGTTCTGTACCCCAGGGAGGTTTGGGGGGGTGTTCTGTACCCCAGGCAGTTTTGGGGGGGTGTTCTGTCCCCCAGGCAGTTTTGGGGTGTGTTCTGTCCCCCAGGGCGCTCTGGGGTCCCCGGGCAGTTTCGGGGTGCCCGTACCTCGAGCAGCAGGCGGAACAGGGCCAGCGGGGGCGGGCGTGTGGCCTGCAGCAGCCTCCAGATGCTCTGGGCCTCGTCCAGCGTCACCTCCAGCAGGTCCCCCTCCATCATCAGCTCCTCCAGCGGCCGCCGCGTGGCCTCGGCCAGCTCCAGCACCGGGCCCTGCAGCCGCGGCAGCGCCGCGCTCAGCGCCTCCAGCTCTGCGGGGACATGGGGACATTCAGGGGACATCGTGGGGACACCACAGGAACACAGCGTGTCCCCATGGCCAGCTCCAGCACCAGGCCCTGCAGCCGCGGCAGCGTCACGCTCAGTGCCTCCAGCTCTGCGGGGACACGGGGACATCGTGGGGACATTGTGGGGACACTACAGGGACACAGGGAGTTCAGCCCCAGCAGTGCCACGCTCAGTGCCTCCAGCTCTGTGGGGACATGGGGACATGGTGGGGACATTGTGGGGACACTGTGTGTCCCTTCGGCCAGCTCCAGCACCGGGCCCTGCAGCCGCGGCAGCGCCGCGCTCAGCGCCTCCAGCTCTGCGGGGACATGGGGACATGGTGGGGACATTGTGGGGACACTGTGTGTCCCTTCGGCCAGCTCCAGCACCGGGCCCTGCAGCCGCGGCAGCGCCGCGCTCAGCGCCTCCAGCTCTGCGGGGACATGGGGACATGGTGGGGACATTGTGGGGACACTGTGTGTCCCTTCGGCCAGCTCCAGCACCGGGCCCTGCAGCCGCGGCAGCGCCGCACTCAGCGCCTCCAGCTCTGCAGGGATACCACGAGGACATGGGGACATCATGGGGACACCATGGGGACATTGTGGGGACACCACAGGGACATGGGGACACAGGTTCCAGCCCCAGCAGCTCCACACTCAGCGCCTCCAGCTCCTTGGGGACACCGTGGGGACACCACAGGGGCATGGGGACACAGGGAGTTCAGCCCCAGCAGCGCTGCGCTCAGCGCCTCCAGCTCTGCAGGGACATGGGGACATCGTGGGGACACCATGGGGACATTCAGGGGACATCGTGGGGACACCACAGGGACATGGGGACACAGGGAGTTCAGCCCCAGCAGCGCCGCACTCAGCGCCTCCAGCTCTGCGGGGACACCACAGGGACATGGGGACATGGTGGGGACATTGTGGGGACACGGTGTGTCCCCTTGGCCAGTTCCAGCACCGGGCCCTGCAGCCGCGTCAGTGCTGCGCTCAGCGCCTCCAGCTCTGCGGGGACATGGGGACATCGTGGGGACACCATGGGGACATTGTGGAGACATGGGGACACAGGAGTTTCCAGCCCCAGCAGCACCATGCTCAGTGCCTCCAGCTCTGCGGGGACATGGGGACATCATGCGGACACCACAGGGGTGTGGGAACATCGTGGGGACACCACAGGGACATGGGGACACAGGGACAGGTTGCACTCAGCACCTCCAGCTCTGTGGGGACACCGTGGGAACACCACAGGGACATGGGAACACCACAGGGACCCCCCAGCACCTGCTGAGCTCCGCAGGGGATCCCCCTGTCCCTCCCAGGGGAATCCCTCTGTCCCTCCCAGGGGATCCCATGTCCCCCTGTCCCTCCCAGGGTCTCCCTGTGTCCCCCTGTCCCTCCCAGGGGATCCTGTGTCCCCGTCCCTCCCGGTGGGATCTGCTGGACCCCGGTGGGTCCCCAGGCCCTGATCCCACTCACCCGAGGGCAGGGGCCCGTTCTTCTCCGGGCTGGGGGCGTCCCCGTTCTCCACCGACACCTGGGGGGGACAGAGGGAAGGTGTTCTGGGGGGGCTCAGCCTCCCCCAGCCCCAAAACCACCCCATAACCCCAAAACCTGCCCCACACCTCCCCAGTGCCCCCTAAACACTTCCACCTTGGTCTGCTCGTTGTGGTGGGCCTTGCACTGAGAACCATCACCCCAAAATCCCCATTGATCTCCCCAAAACCCCCAAAAATTCCCCCATTCTCAGCTTGGCCTTGCTTGCACAGGGGTCTGACACCCAAAGCCCCCCATAATCCTGCCCCCCAAAACCCCCCAGATCCCCACCTTGGTCTGCTCATTGTGGGTGGCCTTGAGCAGGGTCCCGACACCCCAAATTGCCTCCAGCTCTGCGGGGACATGGGGACATCATGCGGACACCACAGGGGTGTGGGAACATCGTGGGGACACCACAGGGACATGGGGACACAGGGACAGGTTGCACTCAGCACCTCCAGCTCTGTGGGGACACCGTGGGGACACCACAGAGACATGGGGACACCACAGGGACCCCCCAGCACCTGCTGAGCTCCGCAGGGGATCCCCCTGTCTCTCCCAGGGGATCCCTCTGTCCCTCCCAGGGTCTCCCCGTGTCCCTCTGTCCCTCCCAGGGGATCCCTCTGTCCCTCTCCAGGGTCTCCTCGTGTACCTCTGTCCCTCCCAGGGGATCCCTCTGTCCCTCCCAGGGTCTCCCCGTGTCCCTCTGTCCCTCCCCAGGGGATCCCGTGTCCCTCTGTCCCTCCCAGGGTCTCCCCGTGTCCCCCTGTCCCTCCCAGGGTCTCCTCGTGTCCCCCTGTCCCTCCCAGGGTCTCCTCGTGTCCCCCTGTCCCTCCCAGGGTCTCCCCGTGTCCCCCTGTCCCTCCCGGTGGGTCCCCAGGCCCTGATCCCACTCACCCGAGGGCAGGGGCCCGTTCTTCTCCGGGCTGGGGGCGTCCCCGTTCTCCACCGACACCTGGGGGGGACAGAGGGAAGGTGTTCTGGGGGGGCTCAGCCTCCCCCAGCCCCAAAACCACCCCATAACCCCAAAACCTGCCCCACACCTCCCCAGTGCCCCCTAAACACTTCCACCTTGGTCTGCTCGTTGTGGTGGGCCTTGCACTGAGAACCATCACCCCAAAATCCCCATTGATCTCCCCAAAACCCCCAAAAATTCCCCCATTCTCAGCTTGGCCTTGCTTGCACAGGGGTCTGACACCCAAAGCCCCCCATAATCCTGCCCCCCAAAACCCCCCAGATCCCCACCTTGGTCTGCTCATTGTGGGTGGCCTTGAGCAGGGTCCCGACACCCCAAATTCCCCCCAAACGCCCACCTTGGTCTGCTCGTTGCGGCTGGCCTCGCGCAGGGTCCTGACACCCCAAATTCCCCCCAAACCCCCACCTTGGTCTGCTCGTTGCGGCTGGCCTCGCGCAGGGCCCTGACACCCCAAATTCCCCCCAAACCCCCCCCTTGGTCTGCTCGTTGCGTCCCGACACCCCAAATTCCCCCCAAACCCCCACCTTGGTCTGCTCGTTGCGGCTGGCCTCGCGCAGGGCCCTGACACCCCAAATTGCCCCCAAACCCCTCCCAATTCCCCCCAAACCCCCACCTTGGTCTGCTCGTTGCGGCTGGCCTCGCGCAGGGTCCTGACACCCCAAATTCCCCCCAAACCCCCACCTTGGTCTGCTCGTTGCGGCTGGCCTCGCGCAGGGTCCTGACACCCCGAATTCCCCCCAAACCCCCACCTTGGTCTGCTCGTTGCGGCTGGCCTCGCGCAGGGCCCTGACACCCCAAATTGCCCCCAACCCCCTCCCAATTCCCCCCAAACCCCCACCTTGGTCTGCTCGTTGCGGCTGGCCTCGCGCAGGGCCCTGACACCCCAAATCTCCCCAAACCCCCCCCAATTCCCCCCAAACGCCCACCTTGGTCTGCTCGTTGCGGCTGGCCTCGCGCAGGGCGCCGTCGCTGTCCCCGTGCAGCCGGTGCCGCAGGGCCGCCAGGCGCTCCAGCGGCCCGGCCACCTCGGGGGACGCCAGGAGCTGGCGGGCACGGTCCTGCCAGGTGATGGCCCGCTCGGTGAGGCACTGCAGGGCCTCGCCCTCGGGCAACCGCACCGGCAGCTTCTGCAGGGCCACCAGCAGCGCCAGGATGGTCTCGAGGCGCGGCCGCCGCGAGCGCTGGCACAGCGGGCACAGGAACTTGGCGTCCCACTCCCACCAGGCTGGCGAGGGTTTCTGGGCGCCCAGGCGGGGCCAGGCCACGCAGGAGCCGTGGAACCAGTCCCGGCAGAGCTGGCACTGCAGCATGCCCGGCCCCGCAGGTTGCCCGCACACGCAGGATGGTGGCCCCGGGCCCGGCAGAGGCGGCGCGGCTTTCTGGGCGTTGGCGTGGCGGAGGCGCAGCATGCCCTCCTTCTCCTTCTGCTCGCCCTCCTTGAACGCCACGATCTGCGGGGGACACCGGGGGGTCAGAGGGGACAGGGACTGGGGGGTCACGGGGTGTGATCCCCACCCCAAACCCCTCAATGACAAAATCTGGGGAGGGGGAGAGCAAGGGGTGACAGGGGACAGGGACTGGGGGGTCACAGGGTGTGATCGCCACCCCAAACCCCTCAATGCCAAAATCTGGGGTGGGGGGGAGCAGGGGACAGGGATTGAGGGGGGTGACACCCCAAACCCCTGAATGCCATGATCTGGGGAAGTGTGGGCTGTGAGAGGTGACAGGGATTGGGGAAATGTGGGTGCCCCCCACCCCAAACCTTTGAACACCGAAATCTGGGGTGAGGGAGAGCAGGGGGTGAGAGGGGATAGGGATTGGGGGCGTCACAGGGTGTGACCCCCACCCCAAATCCCTGAATGCCATGATGTGGGAGACAGCAGGGGTGTGAGGTGACAGGGATTGGGGAAATGTGGGTGCCCTCCACCCCAAACCCCCCAAATTTAGGGAGAATAAGGAACACGAGCAGTGACAGGAATCGAGGTCGGACGCGGCGCCCCCCACCCCAAACACCCCAATCCCGGGGTGGGGACAGCAGGGACAGGGGCAGTGCCAGGCCTGGGGGTCCCGGGGTGCCCCCCACACCCCCCACTCCTCACCACAGCACCGGGGTCCCGCAGGTCCTGCGCTGACAGCCCCAAGCTCTCGGCGTCCAGCCGGTACAGCCCCGGCTCCTGCCGCCACTTGAGCCTCTTGCTGCTGTCCGAGCCGGCGTCAGCGCAGGGACACAGCACCTGGGGGACACCACGAGGGGGTCAGCGCCCTGCCAGACCCCACCCCACACCCCCCACAGACCCCCAGACCCACCTCGAGCAGGGTGTAGCAGGAGTTCTTCTTGAGGAAGGTGCGGGAGGCCTTGTCCCGCCAGGAGTGCGCGGTGCCCACCTGCACCTCGAGCTGCCGCAGCTCCTCCAGCCGCACGGGCAGGTCCCGGCCCACGGCCACCAGCCCCTCCAGGTCGTCCAGGCACGGGTAGTGGTCACCGTTCTGCGGGGACACGGCGTCAGCGGGGCGGCGTGGGGACGCGGGGACACGCGGGGACAGCAGCGCGGAGAGCGGGATGTGGGGGGACAGGGTGGGGACACGGTGGCGGGGACAGGGATGGGACAGGGATGGGACAGGATGGTGGCAGGGACATGGCAGAAACAGGGAGGGGACAAGATGGGGTCACGGTGACAGCAGGGACAGGGATGGGACAGGGAGGGGACAGGATGAGGTCAGGGTGGCAGCAGAGACAGGGATGGGACAGGGATGGGACAGGATGGTGGCAGGGACATGGCAGAAACGGAGGGGACAAGATGGGGTCATGGTGACAGCAGGGACAGGGATGGGACAGGGAGGGGACAGGATGAGGTCAGGGTGGCAGAGACAGGTATAGGACAGGATGGGGTCATGGTGGCAGCAGGGACAGGGATGGGAGAGGGACAGGATGGGACAGGGTGGGGTCATGGTGGCAGATGGGAGGTCCATGGGGACAGGAACACAGGGGTGTCCAGTGTCCATAGGGACAGGACAGGATGGGCCATGTCCAGTGTCCATGGGGACAGGATGGGGACACAGGGGTGTCCAGTGTCCATGGGGACAGGACAGGATGGGCAATGTCCAGTGTCCATGGGGACAGGATGGGGACACAGGGGTGTCCAGTGTCCATGGGGACAGGATGGGGACACACGGGTGTCCAGGATGGTGGCAGGGACATGGCAGAAACGGAGGGGACAAGATGGGGTCATGGTGACAGCAGGGACAGGGATGGGACAGGGAGGGGACAGGATGAGGTCAGGGTGGCAGAGACAGGTATAGGACAGGATGGGGTCATGGTGGCAGCAGGGACAGGGATGGGAGAGGGACAGGATGGGACAGGGTGGGGTCATGGTGGCAGATGGGAGGTCCATGGGGACAGGAACACAGGGGTGTCCAGTGTCCATAGGGACAGGACAGGATGGGCCATGTCCAGTGTCCATGGGGACAGGATGGGGACACAGGGGTGTCCAGTGTCCATGGGGACAGGATGGGGACACACGGGTGTCCAGTGTCCACGGGGACAGGACAAGGACACGAGGGTGCCCAGGGGACAGCGCAGGCCCTCGGGGCTGTGCAGTGAGGGCTCCCAGGGGGTCCCACCTGGATCTCCTCGACGTCGGCGATCCAGGCGCGGGCCTTGCCCAGGGCCTCCTTCAGGGCCTGGATGTTGGGCAGCAGCGCCGGGATGTTCTCGGCCTCCTTGATGATGGCAGCCAGCGTGGCTGGGGGGTGCTTCTGCCTGCGGGGGGGTCAGAGCCAGGGACCCCCGAGCTCCCTGGGACCCCCAGAGCTCCCTGGGACCCCAGAGATGCCCCTGACACCCCCAGAGATCCCCCTGAGACCCCCAGAGCTGGGGCAGGAACCTCTGAGGAGCGGTCAAACCCCAAAGCTTCACCCCCCTCCCCACTGAGTCACCCCCAGCCCCTTTATGGCCTCCTGGGCACACGGGGAGAAGCCCCCAGCCCCTTTATTTCCTGCACAGACATATGAGGGGCAGCCCCCAGCCCCTTTATCCCCAGCCAGGGGACACAGGGCTCAGCCCCAGCCCCTTGAAAGTCATGTGCTGGAGCCCCCAGACCCTTTCTGTCCCCCCAAAGCCATGAGGGGCAGCCCCCAGACCCTTTATATCCCCACCCAGGAAACACAGGGCACAGCCCCATCCCCCTCTCAGGTGCAGCCCCCAGCCCCCATCTCCCCCCAGGGAGGGGTCCAACTGCCCATCTCCCCCTCAGGAGGGGTCCATCCCCCCACATCCCCTTGGGGAGGGGTCCATCCCCCCACCTCCCCTCTGGGAGGGGTCCATCCCCCCACCTCCCCTCAGGGAGGGGCCCATTCCCCCACCTCCCCTCGGGGAGGTGTCCATCCCCCCACATCCCCTCTCAGGAGGGGTCCATCCCCCCCCCTCCCCCCGGGGTGGGGTCCATCCCCCCACATCCCCCTGGGGAGGGGTCCAACTGCCCATCTCCCCCTCAGGAGGGGTCCATCCCCCCCACCTCCCCCCGGGGAGGGGTCCATCCCCCCACATCCCCCTGGGGAGGGGTCCAACTGCCCATCTCCCCCTCAGGAGGGGTCCATCCCCCCACATCCCCTTGGGGAGGGGTCCATCCCCCCACCTCCCCCCGGGGAGGGGTCCATCCCCCCACCTCCCCTCAGGGAGGGGCCCATTCCCCCACCTCCCCTCGGGGAGGTGTCCATACCCCCACATCCCCTCTCAGGAGGGGTCCATCCCCCCACCTCCCCCCGGGGAGGGGTCCATCCCCCCACATCCCCCTGGGGAGGGGTCCAACTGCCCATCTCCCCCTCAGGAGGGGTCCATCCCCCCACCTCCCCCCGGGGAGGGGTCCCTGTCCCTGACCTGGCCTCAAGGCACATCTGAGCCTTCTCCTCCCAGCGCTGGGCGATGGTCAGCAGCTCCTGCAGCTCGGCCATGGCCACGTCCACGGCGGGGCTGGGGGCCACGGTGCGGCCGGCCTGGATGAGGCCGCGCATGACGGGCAGGGGGACGCGGGCCCGCGGGGACCTCAGCGTGGCCGTCACCTCCTCCAGCCACGCGGCCTGGGCCAGCTGCCGCTCCAGCCGCCGGCCCTCGGGCACCTCCACGCCCAGGCGGGACCCCCGCTCCAGCAGCTCCTGCAGAGCCCCCGGGCCCGGGGGGGGCACGGCCAGCGCCGCCCGCGCCTCCGCCTGGAACGCTTCCACCCGCTCCAGGAGAGCCTGGGGGGGACACGGCGTCAGCCACGGGCAGGGGACAGCGTGGGACAGCCCTGGGACAGCCCTGGGACACTTCAGGGACAGTGCTGGGATACTGTGGGACAGCCTGGGACACCCCTGGGACACTGTGTGACATCCTGGGACACTCCTGGGACACTGTGGGACACTGCAGGCACAGTGCTGGGATACTATGTGACAGCCTGGGACATCGTGGGACAGCCTAGAACACACCTGGGACACTGTGTGACACTGCAAGGACAGTGCTGGGATACTGTGGGACAGCCTGGGACACCCCTGGGACACTGTGTGACACCCTGGGACACTCCTGAGACACTGTGTGACACTGCAGGGACAGTACTGGGATACTATGTGACACTCTTGGGACACTGTGTGACACCCCTAAGACACCCCTGGGACACTGTGTGACACCCCTGGGACACCAGAGCCCCCAGCCCCTTTGACACCTTGTGACACCCCTGGACACTGTGTGACCCCAAGGGACACCGTGTGACACTGAGGGACAGTCTGTGACACCCCTGGGACACTGTGTGACACCCCCAGGACACCGTGTAACAGCGTGTGACAGCATGCAACACCGTGTGACACCGTGTGACAGCGTGTGACACCGTGTGACACCGTGTGACAGTGTGTGGCATGTGTGACACCGTGTAACACCGTGTGACACTGTGTGACAGTGTGTGACAGCGTGTGACATGTGTGACACCGTGTGACACTGAGGGACACTGTGTGACACTGTGTGACAGTGTGTGACACCGTGTGACACCATGTGACACCGTGTAGCATGTGTGACACCGTGTGACACCGTGTGACACGGTGTGGCAGCGCGTGGCCCCGCTGTCCCACCTGCACGTCCCCGATCTGGTGCATGACGCAGGGCAGTTGGTTCATCTGCTCCAGGAACGCCCGCAGCTCCTCCACCGTCAGCGCCGGCGCGGGGACCCTGCGGGGACAGCCACACTCTGGGACAGGGACACGGAGGGGACAGCCACACTGTGGGACAGGGACACGGAGGGGACAGCCACACTCTGGGACGGGGACCCTGCGGGGACAGCCACACTCTGGGGACAGGGACGGGCCCCTGCGGGGACAGCCACACTCTGGGACGGGGACACTCTAGGGACATGGAGGGGACAGTGACACTGCTGGGACATGGAGGGGACAGCGACACTCTGGGGACAGGGACGGGACCCTGCAGGGACAGCAACACTCTGGGATGGGGACATGGAGGGGACAGCCACACTCTGGGACAGGGAGGAGACAGCCACACTCTGGGACGGGGACATGGAGGGGACAGCCACACTCTGGGACACTCTGGGGACAGCGACACTCTGGGACAGGGACATGGAGGGGACAGCCACACTCTGGGGACAGGGACACAGAGGGAACAGGGATGGGACCCTGCGGGGACAGCGACACTCTGGGACAGGGACATGGAGGGGACAGCCACCCTCTAGGGACAGGGACACTCTGGGGACAGGGACACAGAGGGAACAGGGATGGGACCCTGCGGGGACAGCGACACTCTGGGACACGGAGGGGACAGGGACACTCTGGGGACAGGGACACTCTGTGGACATGGAGAGGACAGGGACACTCTGGGACACGGAGGGGACAGGGACACTCTGGGGACAGGGACATTCTGGGGACATGGAGGAGACAGCAACATGGAGGGGACAGAGAGGGGACGGGGATGCTGTGGGGACACGGAGGGGACACTGGTGGGACAGGGACACTCTGGGGACAGGGAAAGGAGCCTGTGGGGACAGGGACACTGCTGGGGACACAGACAGGACAGGGAGAGGATGGGGACCCTGCGGGGACAGTGACACTGTGGGGACATGCAGGGGACAGGGGCACTGTGGGGACAGAGGAAAAAGGAGGGGACAGCAGGCACTGCAGGGACATGGGGACAGGGAGGGGATGGGGACCCTGCAGGGACAGGGAGGGGACAGGGATGGGATGGGGACAAGGGGACAGATGGGAAGTCTAAAGGGAACAGAATGGGGACATGGAGGTGTCCGGTGTCCATAGGGACAGGACAGGGACACAGAGGACAGGACAGGGACATAGGAGTGTCCAGGACAGGGACACAGCAGTGTTCAGGATACAGAGGGGAAAGGACAGGGACACAGGGGACAGGACAAGGACACAGGGGACAGGACAGGGACACAGCAGTGTTCAGGATACAGAGGGGAAAGGACAGGGACACAGGGGACAGGACAAGGACACAGGGGACAGGACAGGGACACAGCAGTGTCCAGGACCCACAGAGGACAGGAGAGGGACACAGGTGACAGCACAGGGACACAGGGGATAGGACAGGGACACAGCAGTGTTCAGGATACAGAGGGGAAAGGACAGGGACACAGGGGATAGGACAGGGACACAGAAGTGTCCAGAGTCCACAGAGAACAGGACAGGGACACAGGAGTGTCCAACATCCATAGGGGACAGGACAGGGACACAGGAGTGTCCAACATCCATAGGGGACAGGACAGGGACACAGGCGTGTCCAGGACACCCAAGGGGACAGGACAGAGACAGAGGGGATGGGACAGGGACACAGCAGTGTCCAGGACGGGGACAGAGCAGTGTCCAGGACCCACAGGGGACAGGACAGGGACACAGGTGACAGCACAGGAACACACAGAAGCACAACAGAGCCAGCAAACCGCGTACGCCGACACTCGGGCTGAACACGCAGCGAGAGCGAGCCGTGACGGTGACCCTGCCCTGCTGGGGACACTCAGGGGACAGCTGGGGACAGCTGGGGACACTCACCCGGTCTCCTGGGAGCTGATGAGCCCCAGGGCCTCGGACACGCAGCGCTCGGCCTGGCCCAGGCAGCCCTTGAGGCGGTGCAGCAGCTCGTTCTCGGGGAACTTGCGCTCCCGCGCCTCCGACTCCAGCGCCCGCAGCTCCTCCAGCGCTGGCCGGGCACAGCCGGGGGGTCAGCGCTGAGCTCTGAGCCCCCAAAATCCCCTTCAGAGCCCCCCAGAAATCCCCCCCGAGACCCCCACTCACTGCGCTTGCGGCCGTCCTCCACCTCGAGGGCGATGCGCACCTTGTTGGCCCAGGTGTCGAAGGACTCGGCGCGCACCTTGAGCTTGTGCAGCATGGCCGGCAGCTCGTCCAGGGTGTAGCGGTACCTGGGGGGCACTGGGGGTCACCGCGAGCCCCCCCGCGCACCCCAAAAGGCAGAAACAGGACCCCCAGACTGAGCTGATGGGGTATGGGGTGGGTTGTTGTGGGGAGGTGCCCCAAATTGGCAGAGGAGACACCGGGTCGTGGTTGTGTCCCCTGCCCTGTCCCAGGGACACCCCGAGATCTTCAGCACCCCCAAAGTCACAGCCAGGGTCACAGCAGGACCCAGAGCCCCCCCAGATTAACCCCATGTGTGTCCTCAGGGGCACCAACAGCCCAAAACCCACCCCAAATCTTACAGACACCCCCCCAAACCACTCCTAAGTCCCCCCAAGGGCACATCCAGGTCCCCAGCCCCCCCAAACCCCTCTCCAAACCCCATTCAAACCCCATTCAAAGCCCCCTAAACCCTATTCAAACCCCCCAAAACCCCCCAGAGCCCCCAGCCCCCCCACCTGAGGTACTGCTTGCTGCGGGGGCACTTGCAGAGGTCGTCCATGTGGTAGAGGCAGACGAGGCCCTGGGGACAGTCGTAGCAGGCCAGGGCTGACAGGAAACACGTGGTCTTGCACTTGTCACACTGCCGCTCGTCGTCGGGCAGCAGCTCGAAGGCCTCGCGCTCCGCCTCCGTGATGCCCTGGGGGGCAAAGAAATGGGCATCAGACCCCCCTGCCGTGCAGATTTTGGGGTGTTCTCAGCAGGTCCTGTCACTCCATGATGCCCTAAGCAGGATAAAAATTCTGTCAGATCCCCCCCTGCATTCCTGCTCTGCCTCCACGATGCACTGCGGGGGCAAAAAAACCAACATCAGACCCTTCCATGGAGATTTTGGGGTGTTTTCAGCACTTCCAACCCCTTCATGATGCCTTGAGAGGGATAAAAATCCCCCCTGCAGCTCCAACCCTTCCTGCTCTGCCTCCATGATGCCTTAGGGGGCAAAAAAACCCAACATTAGACCCCCGCCCCGTGGAGATTTTGGGGTGTTTTCAGCACCTCCAATCCCTTCATGATACCCTGAGAGGGATAAAAATTCTGTCAGATCTCCCCTTCATTTCTGCTCTGCCTCTGTGATGCCCTGGGGGGGCAAAAAAATGGGCATCAGACCCGCCCCCCCGTGCACATTTTGGGGTGTTCTCAGCAGGTCCAGTCACTCCGTGATGCCCTAAGCAGGATAAAAATTCTGTCAGATCCCCCCCTGCATTCCTGTTCTGCCTCTGTCATGCCCTAGGGGGGGCAAAATAATGGGCATCGGATGCCCCTGTGGAGATTTTGGGGTGTTTTCAGCACTTCCAACCCCTTCATGATGCCTTGAGAGGGATAAAAATTCTGTCAGATCTCCCCTTCATTTCTGCTCTGCCTCTGTGATGCCCTGGGGGGGCAAAATAATGGGCATCGGACGCCCCCTGGAGATTTTGGGGTGTTTTCAGCACTTCCAACCCCTTCATGATGCCTTGAGAGGGATAAAAATTCTGTCAGATCCCCCCCTGCATTCCTGTTCTGCCTCTGTCATGCCCTAGGGGGGGCAAAATAATGGGCATCGGATGCCCCTGTGGAGATTTTGGGGTGTTTTCAGCACTTCCAACCCCTTCATGATGCCTGAGAGGGATAAAATCCCCCCTGCAGCTCCAATCCTTCCTTCTCTGCCTCCATGATACCTTGGGGGGCAAAAAAACCAACATTAGACCCCCCCCCGTGGAGATTTTGGGGTGTTTTCAGCACCTCCAATCCCTTCATGATACCCTGAGAGGGATAAAAATTCTGTCAGATCTCCCCTTCATTTCTGCTCTGCCTCTGTGATGCCCTGGGGGGGCAAAATAATGGGCATCGGACGCCCCCTGGAGATTTTGGGGTGTTTTCAGCACTTCCAACCCCTTCATGATGCCTTGAGAGGGATAAAAATTCTGTCAGATCCCCCCCTGCATTCCTGCTCTGCCTCCGTGATGTCCTTGGGGGGGGCAAAAAAACCAACATCAGACCCCCCCATGGAGATTTTGGGGTGTTCTCAGCACTCTCAATCCCTCTATGATCTCCTGACTGGAATAACAATTCTGTCACATCCCCCCTGCATTCCTGCTCTGCCTCTGGGATGTCCTGGGGGGGCAAAACAGACATCAAACCCCCCCCCATGGAGATTTTGGGGTGCCCCTAACATCCCCCAGTACCCCCATAGCCCCCTAAATGGGGCACAAACACAACCCACACCCCTCCCCACAACTTTTGGGGTACCCCCAGCACCCCTTAACCCCTCTGTGACCTCCCATGGGAGCACAGGGGAGTTTTTGGGGTGCCCCAACCCCTCCATCACCCCCTGAAGGAGACACAAACACAACCCTCACCCCTCCCCAGAGTTTTTGGGGTGCCCCAACTCCTCCATCACCCCCTGAAGGAGACACAAACACAACTGTCACCGCCTTCCCCAGAGCTTTTGGGGTACCCCCAGCACCCCTTAACCCCTCTGTGACCTCCCATGGGAGCACAGGGGAGCTTTTGGGGTGCCCCAACCCCCCCCATAACCCCCTGAAGGTGGCACAAACACAACCCTCACCCCTCCCCAGAGCTTTTGGGGTGCCCCAACCCCTCCCTCACCCCCTGAAGTTGACACAACCACCCCCCCTTTCATCTCCCCGGCCCCCTCCCCACGCCTCCACCTTTCGGGTCGCCCCCCACCCCCCAAATTTTCGGGGTGCCCCACCTTCTCCAGCAGGGCCTTGCGCAGCTTGCGCTCCTCCTGCACGAGCACGAACATCTCCTTGTGCACGGCGGCCGCCAGGTTCAGGTCCAGCTTCTCGGGGCTCGCTGCCATCTTGCAGATCAGCTCCTCGTGCGAGAAGACGCAGTAACGGCGCAGGCGGCGGTAGTGCTCGATGCACTGCCTGCCTGCGGGGAGCTGCAGGGGAAACGGGGGGTCAGGGGGGTCCCCAAAACCTGGGGAGACCCCTAAACACAGCCCTGAGCCTGGCTGGGCTGAGCCCACAAAGCTGGGAATCCCCCTGTGCCCCTGAACTGGGCAGTGCTCGATGCACTGCCTGCCTGCGGGGAGCTGAAAGGAAAATGGGGGGTCCCCAAAACCTGGGGGGACCCCTAAACACAGCCTCCAACCTAGTGGGGTACCCCCAGTGCTGAGCCCCCAAAGCTGGGATATCTCTGTGTGCCCCTGAACTGGGCAGTGCTCGATGCACTGCCTGCCTGCGGGGAGCTGAAAGGAAAATGAAGAGTCCCCAAAACCTGGGAGACCCCCTGCACCCCCTAAACAGAGTCCTGAACCTGGCTGGGTCCCTCCAGTGCTGAGCCCCCAAAGCTGGGAGCCCCCCTGTGTGCCCCTGAACTGGGCAGTGCTCGATGCACTGCCTGCCTCCGGGTAGCTGCAGGGATTGGGGGGGTCAGGGGGGTCCCCAAAATCTGGGGGGACCCCTAAACACAGCCCTGAACCCAGCTGGACTGAGCCCCCAAAGCTGAGAAACCCCCTGTGCCCCTGGCCTGAGCTGGGCACCCCCAAACCTGAGATAGCCCTGTGCCCCGGAACTGGGCAGTGCTCGATGCACTGCCTGCCTGCGGGGAGCTGCAGGGGAAACGGGGGGTCAGGGGGGTCCCCAAAACCTGGGAGACCCCCTGCACCCCCTAAACACAGCCCTGAACCCGGCTGGGTCCCTCCAGTGCTGAGCCTCCAAAGCTGGGAGCCCCCCTGTGTGCCCCTGAACTGGGTAGTGCTCGATGCACTGCCTGACTGCGGGGAGCTGCAGGGATTGGGGGGGGTCAGGGGGGTCCCCAAAATCTGGGGGGACCCCTAAACACAGCCCTGAGCCTGGCTGGGCTGAACCCCCAAAGCTGAGAAACCCCCTGTGCCCCTGGCCTGAGCTGGACACCCCCAAACCTGAGATAGCCCTGTGCCCCTGAACTGGGCAGTGCTCGATGCACTGCCTGCCTGCGGGGAGCTGCAGGGACTGGGGGGGTCAGGGGGGTCCCCAAAACCTGGGGGGACCCCTAAACACAGCCCTGAACCCAGCTGGACTGAGCCCCCAAAGCTGGGAACCCCCCTGTGCCCCTGGCCTGAGCTGGGCACCTGATAATGCTCCCTGCACTGCCTGCCTGTGGGGACCTGCATGGGGGTCAGGGGGGCTCCCCAAAATCGGGGGGACCCCCAAACACAGCTTTAAACAGATCTGGGCACCCCCAAAACCTGGGGAACCCCCCCATACCCCTGAACTGGGCAGTGCTTTAACACTGCCTGCCTGTGGGGAGCTGCACGGGGGTCAGGGGGCTCCCCAAAAACGGGGGACAGATATTCTGTGCCCCCCCCAAGGTATATTTTCTGCCCCCCCCCCAGGTATTTTCTGTGCCCCTCCAAACACATTTTGTGCCCCCCAGAATTTTGGCTTCTCTTCTTTTTCTTCCTTTCTCCACCCACAAATTTCACTGTTTCCCTGTAAAGTTTTCTTTACACTCACCCAATTTTTTTACTGATTCCCCCAGATATTCTGTGCCCCCCCCCAGGTATCTTTATGCCCCCCAGGTACTTCCTGTGCCCCTCTAAACACATTTTTTGTGCCTCCCAGAATTTTGGCTTCCCCTTTTCTTTAACACCCTCCACCCACAAATCTCCCTGTATCCCTCCTTGTGCTTCCCCAGTTTTTTTGTTGATTCCCCTAGGTATTTTTCTTTCCCCCCAGGTATATTTTCTGCCCCTCCAGGTATATTTTTCTGCCCGTTTTTCTGTGATTCCCCCAGGTATTTTTCTGCCCCCCCCAGGTATTTTTCTGCCCCCCAAGGTACAGTTTCTACCCCCTCAGGTACCTTCTGTGCCTCTCCAAGCACATTTTGTGCCCCACTCAATTCTGGCTTCTCCTTTCTGATTCCCCTAGGTATTTTTCTTTCCCCCCAGGTATATTTTCTGCCCCTCCAGGTATATTTTTCTGCCCCCCCAGGTACTTTCTGTGCCCTTCCAAGCACATTTTGTGCCCTTCAGAATTTTAGGTTCTCCTTTTCTCTATCACCCTCCACCCGCGAATTCCGCAGTTTCCCTCGTTGCGCTCCCCGAGTTTTTCTGTGATTCCCCCAGGTATTTTTCTGCCCCCCCCAGGTATTTTTCTGCCCCCCAAGGTACAGTTTCTACCCCCTCAGGTACCTTCTGTGCCTCTCCAAGCACATTTTGTGCCCCACTCAATTCTGGCTTCTCCTTTCCTTTTTCTTCCTTTCTCCACCCACAAATTTCGCTATTTTCCTGTGAAGTTTTCTTTGCCCTCCCTCAGTTTTTTTTGTTGATTCCCCCAGACATTCTGTGCCCCCCCAGGCATATCTTCTGCCCCCCCCAGGTATTCTGTGCCACTCCAAGCACATTTTTAGAATCTCTCACAGAATTTTAGGTTCTCCTTTTCTCTATCACCCTCCACCCGCGAATTCCGCAGTTTCCCTCGTTGCGCTCCCCGAGTTTTTCTGTGATTCCCCCAGGTATTTTCCTGCCCCCCCAGGTATTTTTCTGCCCCCCCCCTGGGATATTTTGGAGCCCCCCGAGCTCACCCAGTCGGCCGTGCAGAAGTTGACAGCCTCAGCAAAGTTGTAGCCCTGGTTGAAGCCGCTGTGGTAGGCGCGGGGGAAGGTGATGACGAACTCGCCGGCGCATTGGTTGGTCCGGACCACCTGGGGACACACCTGGGCTCACACCCGACCTCAGCAGGGTGTGACAGGGCCGGGGGGGGTTTGGGGACACCCCCAACTCACGGGGACGCCGTGGGCCATCAGGGTGTTGGGGTTCATGAGGGTGACGAGCTGGTGCAGGAGGTCGGGCTGGCTCTCGAACAGCTCCGGCGTCAGCTTCTTCATCACCTCCTCCAGGTGCTCGGCCGCGAACGACGGGACCCCGTACCACGTCTTGGGCTCGCCCCTGGGGATGGGCACCCCAAAAACCTCCGGATTCCATCCTAAAAACGTCCTGATCCCCCCCCAAAAACATCCTCATCCCACCCCGTACCACGTCTTGGGCTCACCCCTGGGGACGGGGCACCCCAAAAACCTCCGGATTCCATCCTAAAAACGTCCTGATCCCCCCCCAAAAACATCCTCATCCCACCCCGTACCACGTCTTGGGCTCACCCCTGGGGACGGGGCACCCCAAAAACCTCCGGATTCCATCCTAAAAACGTCCTGATCCCCCCCCAAAAACATCCTCATCCCACCCCGTACCACGTCTTGGGCTCACCCCTGGGGACGGGGCACCCCAAAAACCTCCGGATTCCATCCTAAAAACGTCCTGATCCCCCCCCAAAAACATCCTCATCCCACCCCATACCACATCTTGGGCTCACCCCTGGGGACGGGGCACCCCAAAAACCTCCTGATCCCATCCTAAAAACCTCCTGATCCCCCCTCAAAAACATCCTCATCCCACCCTGTACCACGTCTTGGGCTCGCCCCTGGGGATGGGCACCCCAAAAACCTCCTGATTCCATCCTAAAAACCTCCTGATTCCATCCTAAAAACCTCCTGATTCCATCCTAAAAACCTCCTGATTCCATCCTAAAAACCTCCTGATTCCATCCTAAAAACCTCCTGATTCCATCCTAAAAACCTCCTGATTCCATCCTAAAAACCTCCTGATTCCATCCTAAAAACCTCCTGATTCCATCCTAAAAACCTCCTGATTCCATCCTAAAAACCTCCTGATTCCATCCTAAAAACCTCCTGATTCCATCCTAAAAACCTCCTGATTCCATCCTAAAAACCTCCTGATTCCATCCTAAAAACCTCCTGATTCCATCCTAAAAACCTCCTGATTCCATCCTAAAAACCTCCTGATTCCATCCTAAAAACCTCCTGATTCCATCCTAAAAACCTCCTGATTCCATCCTAAAAACCTCCTGATTCCATCCTAAAAACCTCCTGATTCCATCCTAAAAACCTCCTGATTCCATCCTAAAAACCTCCTGATTCCATCCTAAAAACCTCCTGATTCCATCCTAAAAACCTCCTGATTCCATCCTAAAAACCTCCTGATTCCATCCTAAAAACCTCCTGATTCCATCCTAAAAACCTCCTGATTCCATCCTAAAAACCTCCTGATTCCATCCTAAAAACCTCCTGATTCCATCCTAAAAACCTCCTGATTCCATCCTAAAAACCTCCTGATTCCATCCTAAAAACCTCCTGATTCCATCCTAAAAACCTCCTGATTCCATCCTAAAAACCTCCTGATTCCATCCTAAAAACCTCCTGATTCCATCCTAAAAACCTCCTGATTCCATCCTAAAAACCTCCTGATTCCATCCTAAAAACCTCCTGATTCCATCCTAAAAACCTCCTGATTCCATCCTAAAAACCTCCTGATTCCATCCTAAAAACCTCCTGATTCCATCCTAAAAACCTCCTGATTCCATCCTAAAAACCTCCTGATTCCATCCTAAAAACCTCCTGATTCCATCCTAAAAACCTCCTGATTCCATCCTAAAAACCTCCTGATTCCATCCTAAAAACCTCCTGATTCCATCCTAAAAACCTCCTGATTCCATCCTAAAAACCTCCTGATTCCATCCTAAAAACCTCCTGATTCCATCCTAAAAACCTCCTGATTCCATCCTAAAAACCTCCTGATTCCATCCTAAAAACCTCCTGATTCCATCCTAAAAACCTCCTGATTCCATCCTAAAAACCTCCTGATTCCATCCTAAAAACCTCCTGATTCCATCCTAAAAACCTCCTGATTCCATCCTAAAAACCTCCTGATTCCATCCTAAAAACCTCCTGATTCCATCCTAAAAACCTCCTGATTCCATCCTAAAAACCTCCTGATTCCATCCTAAAAACCTCCTGATTCCATCCTAAAAACCTCCTGATTCCATCCTAAAAACCTCCTGATTCCATCCTAAAAACCTCCTGATTCCATCCTAAAAACCTCCTGATTCCATCCTAAAAACCTCCTGATTCCATCCTAAAAACCTCCTGATTCCATCCTAAAAACCTCCTGATTCCATCCTAAAAACCTCCTGATTCCATCCTAAAAACCTCCTGATTCCATCCTAAAAACCTCCTGATTCCATCCTAAAAACCTCCTGATTCCATCCTAAAAACCTCCTGATTCCATCCTAAAAACCTCCTGATTCCATCCTAAAAACCTCCTGATTCCATCCTAAAAACCTCCTGATTCCATCCTAAAAACCTCCTGATTCCATCCTAAAAACCTCCTGATTCCATCCTAAAAACCTCCTGATTCCATCCTAAAAACCTCCTGATTCCATCCTAAAAACCTCCTGATTCCATCCTAAAAACCTCCTGATTCCATCCTAAAAACCTCCTGATTCCATCCTAAAAACCTCCTGATTCCATCCTAAAAACCTCCTGATTCCATCCTAAAAACCTCCTGATTCCATCCTAAAAACCTCCTGATTCCATCCTAAAAACCTCCTGATTCCATCCTAAAAACCTCCTGATTCCATCCTAAAAACCTCCTGATTCCATCCTAAAAACCTCCTGATTCCATCCTAAAAACCTCCTGATTCCATCCTAAAAACCTCCTGATTCCATCCTAAAAACCTCCTGATTCCATCCTAAAAACCTCCTGATTCCATCCTAAAAACCTCCTGATTCCATCCTAAAAACCTCCTGATTCCATCCTAAAAACCTCCTGATTCCATCCTAAAAACCTCCTGATTCCATCCTAAAAACCTCCTGATTCCATCCTAAAAACCTCCTGATTCCATCCTAAAAACCTCCTGATTCCATCCTAAAAACCTCCTGATTCCATCCTAAAAACCTCCTGATTCCATCCTAAAAACCTCCTGATTCCATCCTAAAAACCTCCTGATTCCATCCTAAAAACCTCCTGATTCCATCCTAAAAACCTCCTGATTCCATCCTAAAAACCTCCTGATTCCATCCTAAAAACCTCCTGATTCCATCCTAAAAACCTCCTGATTCCATCCTAAAAACCTCCTGATTCCATCCTAAAAACCTCCTGATTCCATCCTAAAAACCTCCTGATTCCATCCTAAAAACCTCCTGATTCCATCCTAAAAACCTCCTGATTCCATCCTAAAAACCTCCTGATTCCATCCTAAAAACCTCCTGATTCCATCCTAAAAACCTCCTGATTCCATCCTAAAAACCTCCTGATTCCATCCTAAAAACCTCCTGATTCCATCCTAAAAACCTCCTGATTCCATCCTAAAAACCTCCTGATTCCATCCTAAAAACCTCCTGATTCCATCCTAAAAACCTCCTGATTCCATCCTAAAAACCTCCTGATTCCATCCTAAAAACCTCCTGATTCCATCCTAAAAACCTCCTGATTCCATCCTAAAAACCTCCTGATTCCATCCTAAAAACCTCCTGATTCCATCCTAAAAACCTCCTGATTCCATCCTAAAAACCTCCTGATTCCATCCTAAAAACCTCCTGATTCCATCCTAAAAACCTCCTGATTCCATCCTAAAAACCTCCTGATTCCATCCTAAAAACCTCCTGATTCCATCCTAAAAACCTCCTGATTCCATCCTAAAAACCTCCTGATTCCATCCTAAAAACCTCCTGATTCCATCCTAAAAACCTCCTGATTCCATCCTAAAAACCTCCTGATTCCATCCTAAAAACCTCCTGATTCCATCCTAAAAACCTCCTGATTCCATCCTAAAAACCTCCTGATTCCATCCTAAAAACCTCCTGATTCCATCCTAAAAACCTCCTGATTCCATCCTAAAAACCTCCTGATTCCATCCTAAAAACCTCCTGATTCCATCCTAAAAACCTCCTGATTCCATCCTAAAAACCTCCTGATTCCATCCTAAAAACCTCCTGATTCCATCCTAAAAACCTCCTGATTCCATCCTAAAAACCTCCTGATTCCATCCTAAAAACCTCCTGATTCCATCCTAAAAACCTCCTGATTCCATCCTAAAAACCTCCTGATTCCATCCTAAAAACCTCCTGATTCCATCCTAAAAACCTCCTGATTCCATCCTAAAAACCTCCTGATTCCATCCTAAAAACCTCCTGATTCCATCCTAAAAACCTCCTGATTCCATCCTAAAAACCTCCTGATTCCATCCTAAAAACCTCCTGATTCCATCCTAAAAACCTCCTGATCCCACCCCAAAAACATCCTCATCCCACCCCATACCACATCTTGGGCTCACCCCTGGGGACGGGGCACCCCAAAAACCTCCTGATCCCATCCTAAAAACCTCCTGATCCCCCCTCAAAAACATCCTCATCCCACCCTGTACCACGTCTTGGGCTCGCCCCTGGGAATGGACACCCCAAAAACCTCCTGATCCCATCCTAAAAACCTCCTGATCCCCCCTCAAAAACATCCTCATCCCACCCTGTACCACGTCTTGGGCTCGCCCCTGGGAATGGACACCCCAAAAACCTCCTGATTCCATCCTAAAAACCTCCTGATCCCATCCTGTACCACCCCAGAAACATCCTCATCCCACCCTAAAAACCTTCTCATCCCACCCCGTAACATGTCTTGGGCTCGCCTCTGAGGATGGACACCCCGAAAACCTCTTTATTCCATCCTAAAAACCTCCTGATCCCACCCAAAAACATCCTCATCCCACCCCGTACCACGTCTTGGGCTCGCCCCTGGGGACGGGGCACCCCAAAAACCTCCGTATTTCCATCCCAAAAATCTCCTGATCACACCCCAAAAACCTCCTGACCACATCCCAAAAACCTCCTGATCCCACCCCAAAACATCCTCATCCCACCCCGTACCACGTCTTGGGTTCGCCCCTGGGGAGCCCAAAACTCTCCTGATTCCATTCTAAAATCCTCCTGATCCCACCCTGCACCGCCCCAAAAACCTCCTGACATTTCACCACCACCGTGGGGGGGCACTCGGGGCCGTCCTTGTCTGTGGGGAGGGGGAAACGGGGGTTACAGGGGGGCTGGGGGGTGCTGGAGCGTTGGGGGGTAACAGAACAACTGGGGGGTGCTGAACTGTTGGGGGGTACTGGGAGATTGGGGGGTGCTGAGCTATTGGGGGGTACTGAGAGATTGGAGGGGTTACTGAGCAATTGGGAGGTAACAGAAAAATTAGGGGTTACTGAGAGATTGGAGGGGTTACTGAGCAATTGGGAGGTAACAGAAAAATTAGGGGTTACTGAGAGATTGGAGGGGTTACTGAGCAATTGGGAGGTAACAGAACAATTGGGGGTTACTGAGAGATTAGGGGCTTCTGAACTATTGGGGATTACAGGGAGGCTGGGGGGTGCTGGAGCATTGGGGTGTTACTGGGAGGTTGGGGGGTGCTGAATCATGGTGGGGTACCTGGAGATTGAGGGGCTACAGAATTATTTGGAGTTACTGGGAGATTGGGGGATGCTTGGGGAGGGTTACTGGGAGATTGGAGGGTAACAGAACAATTTGGGTTATCGAGCAATTAGAAAGTGCTGACCCTTTGGGGGGGTTATTAAACCATTAGGGGGTTACTGAGAGATTGAGGGGTGCTGAATCTTTGGGGGGTTACAGAACCATTGTGGGGTGCTGAA
>NW_024500727.1:0-982 GCF_017590055.1 Onychostruthus taczanowskii | reverse complement strand
CAAATTTCCTCTCTTGCAGGTAAATGACTGGGCAATTTGAATGGTGAATGAAAGGAAAGGACCACTGATTTAAAGTGGCTGAGAAATATGGGAGAGTGGGAGGGTCAGAAGTGACATGCAAAATAATCAGATGTCCTCAGGACTTTTTGCTGGCCTCACATACTCTTTGTTATTTCCACATTCTGTCACTACAGCCCCAAAAGCATAAGAGGGGGAAGCATACAGGTTCTTCTGCAGCATCAAGCCATAATGGGACTTTCAGAGCATGGATAACATTGAAATGTCTGACAGGGGCAATGATTCTTAAGCACTGTGATGTTTTGGTTTTGTTTTGTAGAGCTTCAAAGCAAGAATAAGCAATATCCCCACAATTAAGAAATTCCTGCAGCCTGGCAGCCAGAGGAAACCACGAACAACAGAGGAAGATGTTGCCAGACTAATGAAAATATTCCGCTCCTGAGCAGCATTCTAACCCCATACAAGCTGTATTTCATTGTGTTTGATGTTAGTGACAAAGAGAAATTAATGGAATGAGTGTAGAAAAAGGGGTTTTCATATCTTTTTCCTTATCTACAGGGCTTCTTTCAGCCTCCTGCAGACACTTCAAGGTAAAGCTGCATGAGTGTACCAGCAAAGGAAATTGTTCACTAAACTGGGGGTGTATTGGACAACACAGAATGCCTTAAATAACTAAAGAGAATACCTGAAATAAATTCTTACTATTGATACTCAAAACCCAGCTGGTCATTGATTTCTTTCTGCTACTTCGAGGGATAAGATCTGTCTGCTGCTGTTTTTCTGGCATACCCAAGAGTTGTTGGAAAATTAGGAGTGATTATCCCAAAGAGTAGGTCTTTGTCACAGTACAGCTAGTCTGCAGCTGGACAGATAAATCTGGCTATAATATGAAACCTAATTTGGCTCTTCTAGTTCAATAAACAACTCCCTAGGTGAACAGTGATAGGATAGATGTGAACTCAAA
>NW_024500726.1:0-955 GCF_017590055.1 Onychostruthus taczanowskii | reverse complement strand
CACTGATGGGGATTTATGGGGTCTCTTGGGACCCCTAATTTTGGGGGTGTTTATAGCATCCCCCATATTTGGGGAGGTCTTTTGGGTCCCTAATTTTGCGCACGTCTATGGCACCCCAAATTTTTGGGGGTCTATAGAGACCCCCGCATAAGGGGTCTGTAACATCGCCTAATTTTGGGGGAGGGGGTCTATGAGGTCCCCTAATTTTGGGGGGGTCTATGGGACCCCTAATTTTTGGGGAGCTCTCTGGTGTCACCCTATTTTTGGGGGGTCTTTTGGGACCTCCAATTTTTGGGTGGGTCCTTTAGGGTCCCCCAATTTTGGGGGGTCTTGAGGTTCCCCCAATTTTGGGGCTCTCTGGGGTCCCCTTATTTTGGGGTACTTTAGGGTCCCCCAATTTTGGGGGGTCTTGAGGTTCCCCCTATTTTGGGGCTCTCTGATGTCTCTTAATTTTGGGGAGCTCTCTGGGGTCCCCCAATTTTTGGGGGGTCTTTAGCTTCCCCCGATTTTGGGGCTCTCTGGGGTCCCCTTATTTTGGCGTTCTTTAGGGTCCCCCAATTTTGGGGGCTCTTTTGAGACCCCCAGTTTTGGGGGGCTCTCTATGGTTCCCCAATTTTGAAGGGGTTTCTTTAGGGTCCCCCAATTTCGGGGTGTGTTTTGGGCTCTCTCGGGTCCCCCAGTTTTGTGGGGGGTCTTTTGGGACCCCAAATTTTGGGGTTCTTTAGGGACCCCCAATTTTGGGGGGGTTCTTTAGGGTCCCTCAATTTTGGGGGATGTTTTGGGACCCCCAATTTTGGGGCTCTCTCGGGTCCCCCAGTTTTGTGGGGGGTCTTTTGGGACCCCAAATTTTGGAGGGGTCTTTTGGGACCCCAAATTTTGGGGCTCTCTGGGGTCCCCCCGCGCCTTCTCCACCGGGCGGATCCATCGGGACCCCCAAACCGGGGGGGGTTCGCGC
>NW_024500725.1:0-955 GCF_017590055.1 Onychostruthus taczanowskii | reverse complement strand
GGTATGTTTTTGGGGTATTTTTGGGTGTACTTTGGGGCATTTCTGGGGTATATTTTAGGGGCATTTTTGGGTGCGCTTTGGGGCATTTTTGGGGGTGCATTTTGGGGCATTTCTGGGGTATATTTTTGGGTATTTTGGGAGCATTTTGGGACATTTTTGGGGGTTCATTTTGGGGCATTTTGGGGCATTTCCGTGGTATATTTTTGGGGTATTTTGGGGCATTTCAGGGGTATATTTTTGGGTATTTTGGAAGCATTTTGGGGGTGTATTTTGGGGTATTTTGGGGCATTTCTGGGGTATATTTTTGGGGCATTTTTGGGTGTGCTTTGGGGCATTTTGGGGATGTATTTTGGGGTATTTTTGGGGTATTTTTGGGGCATTTTGGGGCATTTCCGGGGTATATTTTTGGGGTATTTCGGGACATTTTGGGGTATTTTTGGGTGCATTTTGGATCATTTCTGGGGTATATTTTTGGGTATTTTGGGAGCATTTTGGGGCATTTTTGGGTGTATTTTTGGGTATTTTGGGGCATTTCCAGGTTATATTTTTGGGGTATTTCGGGACATTTTGGGGTATTTTGGGGGTGTATTTTTGGGGCATTTTGGGGCATTTTTGGGTGCGCTTTGGGGCATTTCTGGGGGTGCATTTTGGGGCATTTCTGGGGTATATTTTTGGGTATTTTTGGGTATTTTTGGGTGCACTTTGGGGCATTTCTGGGGGTGCATTTTGGGGTATTTCTGGGGCATTTCTGGGGTATATTTTTGGGGTATTTTGGGGCATTTCCGGGGTATATTTTTGGGTATTTTTGGGTATTTTGGAAGCATTTTGGGGATGCATTTTGGGGTATTTTTGGGGTATTTTGGGGCAGGTGGAGTACGACGGGCTGACCGGGCGCGTGGAGTTCAACAGCAAAGGGCAGCGCACGAACTACAGCCTGAGGGTGCTGGAGAAGGGC
>NW_024500724.1:0-955 GCF_017590055.1 Onychostruthus taczanowskii | reverse complement strand
AACAAAACAAAAATCAGAAAAATAAACCCAAAATAAAAACAAAATAAACAAAAAATTAAATTGAAAAAATATAACCCGAAATTGAAAAGAAAGAAATGAAGAGATGAAAAAATCAATCAAATGAAAGAATCTGAAAAATCAATAAAACGGAAACGAGGAAATTAAAATTAAAAATGAAATTTAAAAGAAAATAGCGGGAAAAATAAAACAAAATTAAATTAAAAATGAAATAAAATGAAACTAAACAAAACTAAAATAAAATAAAGCGAAATGAAGTAAAATAAAATAAAATGAAACAAGATTGAATTGAGAAACCAAAATAAAATAAAACAAAATAAAAATAATAAAGTAAAATAAAATTAAATGAAACAAAACTAAAATGAAACGAAACAAAAACAAAACAAAATTAAACAAAAATAAAATGAAAAAAACAGAAACGAAACAAAACGATTGAAAACAAAATGAACCAAAAAAAAAAAATCAAAAATAAAATAAAACAGAAAAAACCCAAAAAAATACCAAAAGGAAACCGAAAAAAACAAACAAACAAAAAAACCAGAAAAACCAAAAAACCCAAAAAAATCCCCAAAAACCAAAAAACCAAAAAAAACCAAAACAAAAAAACCACAAAAAAATACAAAAACAAACAAAGAAACAAACAAACAAACAAAAAACCAAAAAAAAACCCGCAAACCCAAAAAAACCCAAAAAAAATCAAAAAACCCTAAAAAATTTAAAAAAAAAAAAAAACAAAAAAAAAAAAAAAAAAAAAAAAAAAAACCCCCCAAAAACCTTTAAAAAACCAAAAAAAAAACAAAAAAAAAAAAAAAAAACACCGAATAATTAAAACAAAAAACCAAAATAAAAAAACCACCGAAAAATTAAAAAAAAAAAATTAAAAAAAGCCCAAAAAAACCGGAAAAAATTTAAAAAAACCAAAAACCAAAAAAAAAAA
>NW_024500723.1:0-956 GCF_017590055.1 Onychostruthus taczanowskii | reverse complement strand
TAAAGAAAGGGGGAGGGGCCAAATGTGGGGGGAGGGGCTGCGGTGTGGCTGCTTGTGGGCGTGGCCCAGGCGGGTGGGCGTGGCCCAGACGTGAGTGGGCGTGGCCCAGCGCTGCCCCTCCCCCCAGGGGTGCTGCCGGAAGTCGAGGATTATTTCGGGATCGGCGACAGCAGCTCCGGCCTCCTGCAGACAGGTGAGGCCACGCCCACTCCCCGGGACACGCCCACCCCCGGGCCACGCCCACTCCCAGGCCACGCCCACGATCCCTGTTGGGAATTTGGGGGAATTTTTTTTTTTTTTTTTTTAATTTTTTGGAGGTTTTGGGGAAGTTTTGGGGGTTTTTGGTGCTTTTCTCAAGCATGGCTGAGAGCAGAAGTGAGTGGCAGCACAGCAGCCTGTCTGGTATTAGCTATAATTATAGGCTGCCATTGTTCAGCAGACCAGGAGGAGAAGTCAAATATTTACTGTTGGGGATAAATAAAGAAGGAGGCAGGTTTTCTGAGAGTGGGCCCAGTCCTACGCTCTCAAACAGACTGATCTGAAAGGTGTCAGCACCTGCTCCTGCTCTTTGTCAATAGATGCAAGCAATGCAGCAATCAGGTTCAGAACTGACAGCACATGGTTTTTTTGGAATTTTTTTGGTTTTGGGGAGGGGTTTTTTTGGTTTTTTTGGGGGGGGTTTTGATTTTTTTTGGTTTTTGGGACTTTTTTGGGGCTTTTTTTAAATTTTATTTTGGTTTTTGGGGAGGTTGTTTTTGGATTTTTTTGGGAGGTTTTTTTCAATTTTTTTTGTTTTGGGGAGGATTTTTGGGGTTTTTTGGGTTTTTTTTAGTTTTTGGGGAGGCTTTTTTTGGGGTTTTTTGGGGTTTTTTTGGATTTTTTGTTTGTTTTTGAGGAGGTTTTTTTTTATTTTTTTTGGGTTTCTATTGGGGTTTTTTTGGGAGGTTTTTTTGGGG
>NW_024500722.1:0-958 GCF_017590055.1 Onychostruthus taczanowskii | reverse complement strand
AGGGATGGGGCAGCTTCTCTGGGCACCAGTGCCAGTGTTTGCCACCCTCATTGTTAAAACTCCTTTATTCTATCAAGTCTAAACCCATCCCTGCTTCTCCTCGCTTTCCCCTGACATTTCTCAAGGAATTGCTGCACACCTGGAGCTCCCAGCTCAGCCAGGACCAGGACAGGAATTCCCGGGATTTGAGCAATGCCCAACCCCGCCCCGAACATCCCAGTCCTCCCAGTTTGCCCCAGTGCCAGCCCAGAGCGCCCTGCCCGCCCTCCCAGGCCGCCGGTGGAGGTGAGAGGCTGAGGATGGAGAGGAAGATGAGGCAAGCACTAGGTGAGGAAGAGCCCTTAGATCACAGCTCCACACCCTGAGGGAGGGGACAGCCAGGAGCTGCCCAGGCTGTGATCTAACAGCAATGGTGGCCCCCGAGGTGGCAGCACAGCCCCGGGGGGCTCCCATTGCTCCAGCACATCCCCAGGGATGAGGATGATGGAGACTAAACCAGCCAGGCTGATGGTGGATGGAGAAAATGGTAATTTTGGGTTTTTTTGGGTTTTTTTTGGTGTGACAGCCCCACCACTTACCGGCGAGAAGCTTCCTATGTTCTTTAGAAAGCAGGGGAGGAGAAAAAGGAGAGAAGAAATCAAGTTAGAAGCAGGAAAACAGGAGCAGCCCCCAAGCTTTCCTCCTCCCCGAGCCCCCTCTGCCAGCTGGGGCACTTCCAGGTGTCTCTCCCAGGCTGGATCCTGCCCCACATCCCGGGATTCCCGGGCAGGAATTCTTTATCCCAGCTCCCAGCAATCCAAATCTCAGGGGTGAACAGCAGGAGGAATCCCAGGGGACAGAGCTGGGTGCTTGTCCCACCTGCAGCAGGTCCTGGAAGGGAATCCAAGGCCAAGGATTGGCCTCAGATTCTCCTCAGCTCCTTTGGCACCGTGGGCAGAGCTGGCACAGCTTTGTGCCA
>NW_024500721.1:0-956 GCF_017590055.1 Onychostruthus taczanowskii | reverse complement strand
ATGGGGAAAATAAAGGGAAAAATGGGGGGGAATTAAGGGAAAAGGGGGAAAAATGGGGGGAAATGAGATAAAAATGAGAAAAAAATGGGATAAAAATGGGGAAAATAAAGGGAATAAATGGGATGAAAATGGGGAGCAAATTAGGCAAAAGATGGGGAAAATAAAGGGAAAATAAAAGGAAAATGAGGAATAAATTGGGGAAAAAATGGGGAAAATAAAGGGATAAAAATGGGGAAAATAAAGGGAAAAATGGGATGGAAATGAGGGAAAATGGGGAATAAATTAGGGAAAAAATGGCATAAAAATGAGGGAAAATGGGGAATAAATGAGGGGAAAATGGGGAAAATAAAGGGAAAAATGGGAATAAAATTGGGGGGTGAAAAATGGGATTTTAGTGGGATTTTGATCGATTTCATTGGGATTTTTTTTGATTTTTCTTGGATTTTTAAATATTTTTTTTCTGGGATTTTCTGGAACGTTCTGTCCCCAGGTGGGTGAATGTTTTTGGGATGATTGAATGGGATTTTGATGGATTTTATTGGGATTTTGGGGGATTTTTAGGGAATTTTTGGGATTTTTTTCCATTATTTTTTTGGGATTTTCCAGGATTTTTAGGGAATTTCTGGAACGTTCTGTCCCCAGGCAGGTGAACGTGTTGGGCAGCCACGGAATTGAGGATTTTTATGGGATTTTATTGAATTTTATTGGGATTTTATTTAATTTTAATGGATTTTTTTGGGAATTTTTGGGAATTTTTTGTATTTTCTCCATTATTTCTTTGGGATTTCCATGGAATCCATGGAATTTCCGGAACGTTCTGTCCCCAGGCAGGTGAATGTGTTCGGGCAGCCACAGAATTCATGATTTTTTTTGGGATTTCAATGGGATTTTACTGGGTTTTAATGAGATTTTAACGGATTTTTTGGGGTATTTTTTGGGATTTTTTGTATTTTCTC
>NW_024500720.1:0-956 GCF_017590055.1 Onychostruthus taczanowskii | reverse complement strand
TTTTCCGATTTTTTTTCGATTTTTTTCAGATTTTTTTCGCGATTTTTGGGGGGTTTTTTGAGGGTTCTCCTGGGGGTTTGGTGAAGGAACCTTCCAGAACGCCTACCTGGAGCTGGGCGGGCTGGGGGAGAGGGTGCTCGTTTATTCCCAATTTTCTCGGCCCAAACCCCCCCTGGCTGAGCCCAACCCCCCCCGAGGACCCTCCCCAAATTCCCAAAATCCCAAAATCCCAAAAATTCCCATTTTTCCCCCCAGCTCTCCATCCACGAGACCGAGGACCCCAACGACAACCGCTACCTGCTGGTGATGAAGGGCGCGCCCGAGCGCATCCTGGACCGCTGCTCCACCATCCTGCTGCAGGGCAAGGAGCAGCCGCTGGACGAGGAGATGAAGGAGGCCTTCCAGAACGCCTACCTGGAGCTGGGCGGGCTGGGGGAGAGGGTGCTCGGTGAGATTTGGGGGAAAAAAATGGGATTTTGGGTTTTTTCCGATTTTTTTCCGATTTTTTTCCGATTTTTTTTCGATTTTTTTCGGGATTTTTTGGGGGTTTTTTGAGGGTTCTCCTGGGGGTTTGGTGAAGGAACCTTCCAGAACGCCTACCTGGAGCTGGGGGGACTGGGAGAAAGAGTGCTCGGTGAGATTTGGGGTGAATTCCGGCGATTTTGGGGTTTTTGGGAATTTTTTCTGATTTTTTTTCGATTTTTTTCGTGATTTTCTGAGGGTTTTTTGAGGGTTCTCCTGGGGGTTTGGTGAAGGAACCTTCCAGAACGCCTACCTGGAGCTGGGCGGGCTGGGGGAGAGGGTGCTCGGTGAGATTTGGGGCGAATTCCGGCGATTTTGGGGTTTTTGGGAATTTTTTCCGATTTTTTTTCGATTTTTTTCGCGATTTTCTGGGGGTTTTTTGAGGTTTCTCCTGGGGGTTTGATGAGGGAACCTTCCAGAACGCCTACCTGGAG
>NW_024500719.1:0-957 GCF_017590055.1 Onychostruthus taczanowskii | reverse complement strand
CCCAATTTTTTCCCCAATCCCCATTTTTTTCCCAAAATCACGATTTTTTTTCTCCCCAATCCCGTTTTTTACCCCAATCCCCATTTGCCCCCAAATCCCGATTTTTTACCCCAATCCCCATTTTTTTCCCCCAATCCCATTTTCCCCCACATCCCAATTTTTCCCCCAATCCCGTTTTTTCCCCCAATCCCATTTCCCCCCAAATCCCGATTTTTTTCCCCCATCCCCATTTTTTCCCCAAATCCCCATTTTCCCCAAATCTCCATTTTTCTCCCCAATCCCCATTTTTTCCGCAATCCCGAATTTTCCCCCCAAATCCCCATTTTTCCCCCCCAAATCCCGATTTTTTTCCCCCAATCCCGATTCCCCTTCCCCCGGTCCCACTCGGGACATTCCCGGCGTTTTTTCGGCATTTTCGGCATTTTCGCATTTTCGGCGTTTTTTCGGCATTTTTTCTCGCTTTTCCCACCGGGGCGAACCCAAATTCCAGCGAATTAATTAAAAATTTTAATAATTCCGTTTTTATTTCCCGCTCCAGCGGGGAAAACTCGGGGAATTTGGGGAAAAACTCGGGGAAAACTGGGGGAAATCGGGAAAAACTGGGGAAATTGGGGAAAAAGTCGGGGAAATTGGGGAAAAAGTCGGGGAAATTGGGGAAAAAGTCGGGGAAATTGGGGAAAAAGTCGGGGAAATTGGGGAAAAAGTCGGGGAAATTGGGGAAAAAGTCAGGAAAATATTGGGAAAAACTCAAGGAAAAACTGGGGAAAAAATGGGGGAAATTGGGGAAAAAGTCGGGGAAATCGGGGAAAAACTCGGGGAAATCGGGGAAAAACTCAGGAAAATTGGGGAAAAATTGGGGGAAAATCTGGGGGAAAAACTGGGGAAATCGGGGAAAAACTCGGGGAAATCAGGGAAAAACTGGGGGAAAAACGGGGAAAAACTCGGGGAAATCAGGGA